>NW_012107919.1:4610671-4613728 GCF_000951045.1 Mandrillus leucophaeus
GCCCCTTTGACCATTTTTGAATTGGGTTATCTGTTTGTTGCTATTCAGTTATAGGAGTTCTCTAAATATTTCAGATGTTAATCCCTTATCAGATATATGACTTACAGATTTGCAAGTACTTTCTCCCAGTCTGCAGGCCACCTTAATTACTTCCTTTATGGTGCAGAAGCTTTTATTTTTTAATAGTCCTACTTGTTTACTTTTGCTTTTGTTACCTGTGCTTTTCATGTCATATCCAAGATCAACGTCATACAGCTTTTCTCTTACGTTTTCTTCTGGGAGTTTTAAACAGTTTCAGGTCTCATGGTTAAGTCTTTAATCCATTTTGAGTTTATTTTTGTATATGGTGTAAGATAAGGATCCAATTTCATTTTTTTTTTTGCCAGTAGATATCCAGTTTTCCCAACCCCATTTGTTGAAAAGACTATCGTTTCCTCGTTGTGTATTCTTGGCACCTTTGTCAAAAATCAGTTGACCATATAGTTGTGCATTTATTTCTGGGCTGTGTATTCTTTTCTATTGGTCTATATGTATGTCTTTATGCCAGTAGTATACTATTTTGATTACTGTAGCTTTGTAATATGTTTCAAAATCAGGACATGTGAAGACTCCAGCTTTGTTCTTCTTTCTCATGATTGTATTGGCTAGTTTAGGTCCTTTGTGATTCCATATGAATTTTAGATTTTTCTATTTTTGTAAAAAATACCACTGGGATACCCACAGGGATTGCATTGAATGTGTAGATTGTTTTGGGTACTATGAACATTTTAACAATATTAAGTCTTCCAATCTATGAACACAGTATTTCTTTCCATTTATTAATGTCTGCTCTAATTTCTTGTAGCAGTGTTTATAGTTTTCAGTGTACAAGTCTTTTGCCTTCTTGGTTTTTTCCTAAGTATTTTATTCATGGTTATGCCTTGGAAATGAAATTGTTTTCTTAATTTTCCTTTTGACTGTTTAGTGCTAGTGTACAGAAATGCAACTAAGTTTTCCATGTTGTCTTTTCAATCCAGCAACTTTGCTGAATTCATTTATTAGTTCTAACAGTTTTTTAAAATGGAATCTTTAGGGTTTTCAACATATAAGATGTCAACTTAAACAGGGAGCATTTTGCTTCTTCCTTTCTGATATGGATGTCTTTAATTTCTTTCTATTGCCTAGTTGTTCTGGCTAGGGCTTCTGGTACTACATTCAAAAGAAATGGCAAGAATGGGCATCCTTGCCTTGTTCCTGATCTTAGAGGAAAAGTTTTCAGTTTTTCACCATATAGTATGTTAGCTGTGGGCTTTTCATATACAGTCTTTATTATGTTGCTATAATTTCTTTTCATTCCTAGGTTCTGTTTTCATCATGAAAGTGTGCTGACTTTTGTCAAATACTTTTTTGGGGGGCATATATTAAGATGATCATATGCTTTTTCATTCCTCAATCTGTTAATGTGATGTATCAAATTGAATAATGTTCTTATGTTGAGCAATCCTTGCATCCCAGGGATAAATTCCATTTAGTCATGATATATGATTCTTTTATTGTGTTGTTGAATTTGACTTGCTAGATTTTTTGTTGAAGATTTTTGCATCTATCTTCATCAGAGATAGTGGCCTATAGTTTTATTTTCTTTGGTGTTTTTAATCTGGCTTTGCTATCAGAGTAATGCTGGCCTCATAAAATGAATCCAGATGTGTTTCCTCCTCTTCAAATTTTTGGAAGAGTTTGAGAAGAACTGACATTAATTATTTTTTAAACGTTTGGTAGAATTCACCAGTGAAGCCATCAGGCCCTGAGATTTTCTTTGTTGGAAGGTTTTTAATTACTGCTTCAATATCCTTATTAATTATATTTCTGTTTAGGTTTTAAAATTCTTCATTATTTATCATTCATAGTCTTGGTAGGCTATATACTTCTAGGAATTTATCCATTGTTTTCTACATGATCCAATTTGTTGACTTATAATTGTTCACAGTAGTCTCTTTTAATCCTTTTTACTTCTGTACAGTCAGTTGTAATGTCTCCTCTTTTATTTCTTTTCTTTTCTTTTTTTGAGATAGAGTCTCGCTCTGTTGCCCAGGCAGGAGGGCAGTGGCATGATCTTGGCTCACTGGAACCTCCGCCTCCCAGGTTTCAGCGATTCTCCCACCTCAGCCTCCCGAGTGGCTGGGATTACAGGTGTATGCCACCACTCCTGGCTAGTTTTTTGTATTTTTAGTAGAGACGTGGTTTCAGCATGTTGGCCAGGCTAGTCTTGAACTCCTGACCTCGAGTGATCCACCTGTCTCAGCCTCCCAAAGTGCTGGGATTACAGGCATGAGCCACTGTGCCCATTTTAATCTTCGTAAATTTGTTAAGACTTACTTTGTGACCTAACTTGTGATTTATTCTGAAGAATGTCCTATGTGTGCATGAGAAGAATGTATATTCTGCAGCTGTTGGGTACGGTGTTTTGTATGTCTGTTAGATGTATTTGGTCTGTAGTGTTGTTCAAGTCCTCTGTCTCCTTACCAAGCTTCTGCCTGTTCTATCATTTAAAGTGGGATATGAAATCTCCTACTATTATTGTCTTGCTGCATATTTCTCCCTTCAGTTCTGACACTGTTTGCTTCATCTATTTGGGTGCTCTGATGTTGGGTACATTTATATAACAATTTACAATTATTATATCTTCCTGGTGAATTATCCCTCTTATCATTACCTAATGCCTTCTTTGTCTCTTGTGTCAGTTTTTGACAAAAAGTATATTTTGTCTGATGTAAGTATGGCTACTCCTACTCTATTTTTGTTTCCATTTGCATGAAATATCTTTTTCCATCCCTCTTCTTTCAGCTTATGTGTCCCCTTAAATCTAAGTGAATCTCTTGTAGACAGCATATAGTTGGATCTTATTTTTAAAACTCATTCAGCCACTCTGTGTCTTTTGCTTAGGCAGTTTAATCTATTTACATTTAAAGTAATTTTGAATAGGGAGGAAGTTACTATTGCCATTTTGCTGTTTTCTGCCTTATCCTCTCTTGCAGTTTTCCTTTGTGTTTTGTTTCATTTTCATTTTTTTTTTTTTTT
>NW_012107919.1:4613778-4641386 GCF_000951045.1 Mandrillus leucophaeus
TTTTTTTTTTTTTTTAGTGACATGCTTTGATTCCTTTATCATTTTCTTTTGTATCTTCTAAAGGTATTTTCTTTGTGGTTACCATGGGGCTAACACAAAACATTTTACAGTTATAACAATATATTTCAAGCTGATAACTTCAAGTGCATACAAAAACTATGCTATTACTCCCCCCACCCACTTTACATTATTTATGTCACAAAGTAGATCTTGTTATACTGTGTATCCATTGCATATTTTTATAGTTATAGATACTATACTTTTATCATTTAAATTCTATAGAATTAAAAGTGATTTATATACTACTATTACAGTGTTACGGTATTCTGTATTTGTCTATATATTTACCTTTATCAACAAGTTTTATACTTTCCTGTATACTTTTGTGTTACTATTTTGTGTCTTTTCATTTCAACTTGAAGTACTCCCTTTAGCCTTTCTTGGATGCCAGGTCTAGTGGTGATGAACTCCCACAGCTTTTGAATAACTGGGAGAGTCTTTATTGCTCCATTTTTGAAGAATAGTTTTGCCAGAGATACTATTCTTTGTTGGCATTTTTTTTTCATTCAGCACTTTTAATATATTATCCCATTCTCATATTGCCTCCAAAGTTTCTGCTACGAAATTCACTGATAGTCTCATGGAGTTTCCCTTGTTTGTGATGATTCACTTTTGTTTCGTTGTTTCAAAATTTTGTCTTTTATTTCTGACAGTTTGATTATAATGTGTCTTAGTGTTGACTTCTTTGGATTCATCTTACTTGGGATCCATTGGGCTTCTTGAATTTGGATATCCATTTTTAGCCCCAGATTTGGGGAGTTGTTTCCATTATTTCTTTAAATAAGCTTTCTGCCTCCTTTTCTCTCTCTTCTTCACAGACCACACACACACACACACACACACACACAACACAACATGCTTAATGGTGTCCCATAAGTCCCCTAGGCTTTCTGTATTCTTTTTTTTTGCTCTCTGACTGGATAATTTCAAATGATCTGTCTTCAAGTTTGTTGATTCTTCCTTCGAACCTTCTAAAGAATTTTTAAAAGTTTAGTTATTGTACTCTTCAGTTCCAAAATTTGTTTGGTTCTTTTATATTTTCTGTTTCTTTGTTGAAATACTCATTTTGTTCACACACAGTTTCTCTGAGTTTGATTAACATATTTATGATGGTTACCTTGAATTCTTTGTCAAGTAATTCACATACCTGTTTTTTAAGGTTTGTTTCTGGAAATTTATTTTGCTCCTTTGATTGGGCTATTTCCCTGTTTCTTCATATTCCTTATAACTTTGTGTCAGTATCCATATATTTAACAAAGTAACCACCTCTCTCAGTTTTTTCAGACTGGCTTTGTACAGAGAAAGACTTTCGCCAATCAGCCTGGTTAGAGGTTCTGGGAGTCTTTCAAGCTTTTTCTCTGGTTGTGTCTTCTCTAAACTTGTGTGTTTAGATTTTTACTTAGATTTGCTGGTTTCTTTTTTTTTTTTTTTTTTTCCAGGGGCTTGTAATCTCTTGCTCCCTCTGATTCCTCTGATATACTGAAGGTCCTCTAAAGCAGCAGGACATCACCTAGCTCTTTTTCGTTTTCAGTGACCCCCAGGAATCTAGAATATGCTGGGTCCCGTAAGTGTCCTGTGTCAGGCTAGAAGGAATTCAGTCCCTTGGGCAGCCCCCTAAAATGCTAGAATGTTGAACACATGCTCCATTCTTTTCTTTCCCCTTGAGGTAGAGCTAACCAACTTGTATTTTCCGGTGTCTGCTATACTGCAGTTTCTGGAGCAGTAGCACACTGCCAAGCTCCTGCTCTCAGAGCCCTCACATATCTAGAATATGCCAGGCCATGTCAGTGCTCTGAGAGAGACGACACAGAAGCCAGTCCCTTAGGCAGCTCCCCTCAGAAGTCAGAATGTTGGATGTTTATGGTCCAGTCTTCTCTGTCCATGGAGAAGCCTGGAGCTGAGAGTTTCCTTCTGCATGATGATATTCTCTCCAAAATTCATGTTAAAACGTAATCCCCAATACAACAATATTAAGAGGTGTGGCCTTTGGGAGGTGATTAAGTCATGAGGGCTTGCCTTTATGAATGGAACTTGAGGTTGAAGGGAGTGTGTTCTTGCTCTTCTGTTCCTTCCACCATGTGAGGATACCTAGACAGGCCTTCACCAGACACTGAACCTGTTGGTGCCTTGATCTTGGAATTCCCAGCCACCAGGATTGTGAGAGATAAATCTCTATTGTTTATAAATTACCCAGATCTGTGGCACTTTGTTATAGTAGCACAAATGGACTAAAACACCTCCTGATTGACTGGGAGTATGCAAGGACAATGGTGAGAGGGTGCAATGAGTTTTCCTGTTGGCTTACAGTGGCTAGTTTTGTACTTGCTTGGGGTGCAGGAGTCTCTTAACTGGTTTCTGGATTTCTCACAAAGGGAAATGGTCCATGTTTTGTTGCTGAATTGGTATTTCCGGAAAAGGAAAGAATGTCTGGGGATTCCTATTATACAATCTTGCAGATGTCACTACTAGACTTTTCTTAAGTTGGCTTCCTTAATAACACAATCTCACTGAGTAATAGCCATTAAACTATATGAAGAAGGATAAGTCTCAGCCAAACTAATAGTGCTATAGTCAATGTGGCTGAATTATATGTAGTCAAGCTAGAAGATAACAAGCATTTTTGGAAAAAGCTTTCATTCAAGCTGTGTCACACACTCATACTCATAACCAATTTTATAATTAATAAGCCAACTGGTTGTTTGATGAAAATGGCTGGGTGTATAAGGATGGCAATCAGTTTTTGGAGTATAGTAGTAAATGGGTTAATTCATTAAACAGCTGAAGCAGTTATGCATATAGAAAGACCCAAAGCTCTCCCACAAATACAGATTACCATGATAGCCAAACAAAACGGGGTTAGAAGTGTATAACAACAAAAAATTTTTTTGAGATCTGAAGTCTAATTTCTAGTATGTCAGTATTGGTATCTATTATTATTTTTATTACACATTATGCCACTAGTGACATTTTATATTTAATTCCCAAAATGATTATTTGCCTATTATTTCATTTTATTTTTGTATCATCCCCATGAGGTAGAGCCTGAGGAAATGGGCCCATATATATTTTTATTGCTAAGTTAGTACATAGATACTAATTGCGGAAACAATCTGTTCAGAGAGCATAGAGCAGTGGTACTGATAGTTATTATGGTTTAGTACAGCCATTATAACTTACAGTAGACATCCTACCTCATAAAACATTTTGAAATATACTGCATGTATAACTTTCTTAGCCCTTATAAATGACCAAGCGCATTTTAAAATGAGCTGCAATTACAACATTCTGTTTTACTAGTTTAAAACATTTCTTTTGGATTTGATTTTTCTTTGAAGTCTGGAAGAGAATGAGAGCCAGGAATACGTTGACATTTTCTCCTCTAGCTAATAAGACTATTCTGTGCTTTAATGTAAATGAATTTATTCTATATTTTCTTTCTATCTATTATGAAACCATTCAAATAGAAAGCTCAATATGCCTTCCTAAGATTCATGGTGTAATTTATCATGAGGTAAGGAGATCATACTGTACCCTTTCAACCTAACTTTAATTTTGGTTTCCAAACAATATATATATCTTTCAAGGTTAAAAGCACTGAAAGTACACATGAACACTAAGGAAAATCTTAAAATTTCCTGAAATGCATTAGCCATCCTATTTATATAACAAATATCTTGTTTGTTTATGATGATCTACATCATTAATCCAGATAAATAAACGTTGAAGTGAAGGGAGCTGGGTTTGCTGTGTTGTCCATTGCCCAGCAACCAATGGTTATAATTGTTTTTCAGCAGAGCACTGCTGCAAAGACTTAGAGCTTTTGCAGCATATGCTACTTTGTATATATATACAGATCCAGGAAAGCCTAAGAACTCACACTTACTATTGGTTAGCTGGGCAAGTTTGGGGTATTTACTTTTTAAAAATTGTACTTCCCTAAAACATTAATGTTTGTTACAATTAGGGTACTAGGTACACAGAAGCTTTCTAATAGTATCTATATACTTGAAATGCTTAATTTTTTGACAAAAGCATAAATGTCTACCAAGTTAATTCTATGCTTTTATTCTTTAAAGGACATTTTTATGAACTTTGAAAAAATCGTAACAGTAATATATGCTTATAATAGATTAATATAATGTAAAATAATATATGTATAAAAGAAAAACTAAAAATGCCGTTCCTATTTTTAATTCCCTAGTTCCATCCTCTGAGGTAACAACTCTTCAATAGATTATGTATTCTTCTTCAACCTAGCATATCCTTATTAATGATATAAAGCAAATAGCTTTTGAAACCTATAATCATCTTTATCATCTATTGCTGGAGGTTATTTCTCTTATAAGGTTTGTTTATATGCTTTTTTGGGAAATAATATAATGGCAAAATTTCATGCTTGATGTAAAGTAACAGGCACTTTATTTCTGAGATAGATGAGCCTCTTTAAATTGAAAAACATACTTGTAGATCTATGCATAAGACACTACTTAGCATCTCTGCCAAAAAATCTGCTATTCAACAGATGTGTACTTAGAATATCTATTCTGAATGCTTGATGCTATGCAGTGTTTGTGCTACAAAGTAGCTGAAGATACATGCTCTTTCTGTAATCAACCTCTCCTATGCCTGTGTTAAGTTACTACCTTTCTGAGTCTCAGTTTCTTCATTATTCAATAATTCTTCATTATTCAAGCAGTTATGTGAATCAATAATAATAGATAATGGGCATATTTCCTGCCTTCACCATCAGAGCTTACTAGTGTTTGATATTCTTTAGTGGATACAGTGAAAAGTATAATGACAAGATTGATACATTTACTATGTTCACTGACATTAATAAATGAGCAGAAGGGAGGAAATCATGTCCAAGAGTAAGTGAACACAGTAGCTTCTGTGGCTAGGCCTCTTAACAGTTTGGAATAATTTACAAACAAAGGAAATGTCCTTTTGACATTCAATAGAAATGGTAACCTTATCTTCTATTCTTTAAGGAGAAGTGCTATATTAGAAAGAACATGAGACCTGATTCTCCCAAGTCCTCCTTCGCCAATAAACTAACTGGTCTGAGCCAATAAATCAAGATCTAAAATTTTTTATGTATAAAAAATAATTAATATCTACTCTCCTTTCATAATCAAACACATTTTTAGTTAGCAGTTATCATGTGAAACAATACAACAAATGAGACACAGCTTTCCTCTTGTTAGTCTTCCAAACAAAAACTCTACATATGTTCACTTTAAAGTTAAAAAAAAAACTGTAAAAATAAAGTTCTTTTTCTTTTGAGCCCAAAGCTGAGGACACTGATACTGTCCATAGATAGTGACGTTTCTTAAGGCCACATTACCAGAGATTACTATAAAATTATGAAATTTGAGCCACTTATTCTTGGTCTTTTATTATAAAAATATATTTCATTTTGAAAATGAGACAAGGCCAAGTGTTAAAAGATATAGCTCAAGCTTAGGCAGTTCAAGAACTGTTTCCTACTGAGAAACAGAGTTCATTATAAATTACGTTTCTGTTTATTGTTTATTAAAGAAAAACATAATATTAACATGCAAACCAACACATCAATCAATTCATACTGTATAATATAATCCAGTGGTTCCCAAAGTGTATTTTTTGGAACACTGGTTCTGTATGATAGGACTTACATAAAAGAAGGTTCTATAATCAAATAATTGTTAAAAATGCTGGGCTAAACAAGGTAATGTGGTATTTTTTTTTTTTCCATTAGGATTCCTTTTTTTTTTTTAGCCACCTGCCCCTTCATTAGGATTTCTATGTTACTTTACAATTTTAAATAGAGACCATATTATGCTGAGTTTCCTCAGCATATTTGACCAGATAATTTTTTTGTTGATTTGTAGCATCTGATAGAATTAGCGTTACACAGCATGCATTTGGAACATGCTGGCATACCCTCTCCTGTAAGATTAGTTACCAAAAATCACAAATGATCCCAATATTGCTTACAGTCTCCCTTTTCATGTGTTCCCCTGTATCCTGCCCCCTTTATTTCTTCCTTTTAAAATTACTATAATACCAGTTCCCTGGTCTCCTTTCCTCCACCCTCTTCTGTACCTTGTCTAACAGTGAACTTCCCCAAATTTCCATTTCCCTCAGGTCACTCTACTGAAAAGCCTTTCTACTGTACTCATGTTTATAGTCTTCAATTCTGTCCTTGATAACCCCTTGATCTGATGTTCCCAGCCTGCTTTTCTGATCTTATATCCTGTATTTCCATGAGAAGAAAGCTTACTCACTTTCCCCAAATCTGTTCCTCAATTTTCCGGATCTCAATCTCTGTTTACATTCTCCTCTAACTGAGATCTTCCCTCAATCCTATTGATTTTGCCAAAGTCTCTCTGATATACCACCCTCCTTTGTTAAGCATTCTTAGAATCTTAGCCTTTTCTGAAAAGGTAAGGAAACTGACATTTAAAAATTTTTTTTTACTGTGTGTCAAGAATTTCTTAAGAACTTGACTCTGCATCAAAAATTACTCCTTCTATCAGCATATAAGTATAACGGCATGGGGTGCAGTTGCTTACAGGATGGACCCATCCCTGGCAACAATAGGGACTAAGTAATGCCCAAAGTGAGGTTTCAGCAATTGGACCCAGATATCCCCTAAGGGTGGAAGAGGTATACCCTCTACCACAGCCAAGGCTCCAACTTAATAAGTTTCAGGAAGGAATGGCAAGAGTTATGAGGTAACTTGTCTTTGTGGGAAATACAGTGCTTGTGGTGAAAAGATTCTATTCTGTGAAGCTGGTTTCAAAAGTGATGGGTGGGGCTCCAAGAGACAAACTCAAAGACTGGCCATGCCTGCAAGATGAAAAGACTGGCACTCCATCCCCCAGTGAACATCAGTCTAGGCAGAGAATGTGCTTATCTGTCCCTGTTCCTGTGAAGCAAGGCAGGGAGAACTAGAGAGAAATGGCAGGGCAGAGAGAAGGGGTGGTGGTGGAGCAGCCTGCATGACCATGGTCTGGCCGGGCAAGGATGTAGGAAATTCCTGTGGGACAAGCAGGGTGAGTTGCACTTGAGTCAGCTTGCTGGTGTTCTACCCAAGATGATGACCTGCCTGGCAAGGGGAATCCATCAGCAAGAGGCTGGAGAGGCATACCACTGTGAGCAGGAGAGGAGATGGAACAACTGCTGTACCCTGACTTCAGAAAGTATGATGTGGATGCCTCACAGGGCCTCTGAAAAGCTCAAACATCTAGCCCGTGAAAACGCCAGCATTTGGATTCCTGCCTCAGAGGTAGTCAGAGAAGCAGTCATAATGAACAGAAGACTCTTGAGTGGCCAGCTGTGTAAAGAAACATATGCCTCTTCCCACTCTTTTTTCCCTGGCCCAACAAATTGGAGGAACTCTTGCAAAGAGGAGGGAGAACCATAATCTTTGAACCAGATTCTGCTGATTCCTTCAATATCTCAAATAGTGAGGATCCTCACTGAAGTCTGCATTGGGAAAAAAGGAGAGGAGATTCTAAACTACATTTGAGGTTAAAAATTTAAAGATGTAACAGTGAATTTTAGTAAACAAGTGACCCTAAAGCTGCAGAATAACACAAAGATATATGTAAGGGACAGGAAAAGATTTTACAAAGCACACTTGAAAGCCACAATAACAACAAATCAAACTGTTTAATGTGTATGCTTCCTGAGTTGAGATGCCTCAATAAACTGGTAAAAGATGTTGGCCATGGCTCTTATTTCATGCTTTTGTATGGTGGCATCCTATACTCTGGAGTGAAAGAAAGACTGTGGAAGAAGTCAGTCATGGCCTCTGGCCTGGTCACTTGCAAAATCCACAAATAAAGTTAATGAGAGTTATTAGGATCTGTCATGTTGGTGATTTGAAGGCACTGGTGTCAAGGAATTACACTGCCTATTATCTTTAAATTCTTCTATTTTGGAGACATAGCTTTAGACAAATTGGTCTAGCAATGCCTCCATTATAACTAGTCAATATTTTATAACAGCAGTTTCAATTAAAACACTGATTTTATAATTACAACTATGATTAAAATGAAAAGGTTGCAGTCAATATTAGTTTTTATATAAAGAAACATGAAATCACTTTTGATCAGGGAGACAAGAAGAAAATAAAGCCAGCAGTAAGATGTTGGTTGACACTCCCTTTTTTCCCACATCCTTTCTCTTCCCAGTCCAGTCTTCTCGAGGGGTCTAAGCATGCACTAAAAATATAAGAGGGGCCTGGTAACTTCCTTTCCATTTCCTTAACCAGGACAAACTGATGTGAAGTCCAGTTCTGTCATTAATTAGCTACATAACCTTGGGCTGGGCAATGTGGGGGTAGAGGTGAGGGTTAGCGTAGCCATCTCTAGAAAGTTTTAAAATGTCGCAATTCTTGGAGTATCCACAAATCCCCTTTGTTTTATATTTAATATCTCCAGGTCTTTGACATAGACAACCCTATTTATTTTATACTTGCATTTGGTGTTCTAACTAGATGAAGGAAACAGCCTATTTACTCAAGGTACCTGCAACCAATTAGGATTTTATCTTCTAGAAATTTGCTTTAAGACAAAGCCTCAAACACTGCACAGTGTTTATAAATGTGATCTGCTTTTTCAGTGCATAAATAAGTAATTTGCTCCTTTTTCAGATCTCCTATAAGAATCTTTTGGAGGCAGATTGTCAGGGTTTGAATCCTCCATGTGCCCTTTACCACAGAGTGATCTTGGGTATCAGTTACTTCAGCTGTAAAATGGGGATAATGATAGCATATCCATTAAGGTCTTTGAGGATTAATGACTTAATACATGTAAAGTGCTTAGAACAATGTCTGGCATAATAAATGTTAGCCATTATTTTATTTTAGGTAGACTGGGTCTATCCAGCAGGTGGGCCCTGTTTCTTTGGCATCACACAGAAAACCCTGTGCTTCAAAGGGTCCTGTGTTTGGGGTTTAATGTTCTGTGTTTGCTGTCGTGAAATTCCTAATGATTTCATTACTGAATTTATGTTTTGTAAGTGAAGTTTGTGGGGACAATGAAGTACGTGTGGACCCGGGGGAGTGGGTGTTGGGGGGTGTTGGCTACTATGCAGTCCCTGTCCCCTGGCTTCTAGGATGGATAGTCCACACCCACTCTGCCATACCCTGGGACTTCAGCCCTTACAGGACTCCCAGTCTCCTTTCTCCTTCCTTAGTGACTAGTGACTGCTATCACCTTCTGCCTCGTTCATGGCCCGGATGAGGGTGTAAAAAGGGTTAGGGTTGACCCTTGGCATCTTGAGACGGGACATGGAGGCAGTTGTCCTGCCTTAAACTGGCAGTGCCTCAGGACGTTTGGTGGGTGACTGGGCAGGGGTAAGCTTCTTGCCGCCTCCCATCCAGGTACCTACCACGTTATAGCATGGAGGCTACAAAAGCCATCCAGAGAGGGCTGGGGCAGTGGGCCTATGGGAGGGTGATGCCTGGCTCGACTTCCCCACTTCTGGTGACCACAGCCCATCAGCTCAGTGGTTGGCAAGAGCAAAAACCTGATACCTAATGGGCGGCTTGTGTCCCAAGTTGTGGGGTGAGACCCACAGTGTCCTGTGAAGTCTGTGCTGAGTATCCCTGTGCCTGAAGGAGCACGACCTTAATTAGCAAATACAGCAATACAGGTAGAGAGAGGGAGAGAGAGGGAAAGAGAGAGAGAAAGACAGAGAAAGAGAAAGAGAGAGAGAGAGAGAGAGAGAGAGAAAGAGACACCTTGGGAGAAAGGGAAAAGGTTCATATTTTAGTATTTTTAATGGCAAGTTTTCTGGTTTTTTGAATCATATGACCCACATTTTCATTTTCACTGGGCCCTGCAAATTATGTAGTCATTCTGTCTGCAAGGCTTACTTTCTTCCACAGAAGGGTTTTACAACTTTTACTAGGCATTTTCACTAAGAAATCACAGATGATTGATTATTAAACTATCTGAATATAGACAATGTCAATTGTAAACATCATAAATTTTAAAATGTATAACCAATTTTAAAAACTCATACTAGCTCAATATTTCTAAGATTATCATTCTCTTTATTCCACATAGTAGAAATCAAATACTGCCTCCTTCTTCCTGAATTCTCAAGTCTTAATCATTTGTGTTTTGAACAAAAGAATAAACATTGAAAACAGACGACGACAACAAAAATAATACATGAAGAGTTTTCTGTGGGAAGTTTTCTCTTACTTCCAAGGGCCAGATTGGATAGACGTGTTTTTATCTGAGGAACACTGCAATTATTTAATATTTGAAATATTATGTATGTTTAATATGATATACATTACCATTAAGTTACAATTTTTCACTCAAAATATCAATATTTTCCACAAGAAATATTGTGAAAGCTGCTGGCCACAGGGCTGTATATTAGGTTGCTGTGGGTACACAATAAAAGTGAGGAAGGCAATGGAGAGGGTCACAGCATCAGTCAGGGAGGCAGTAGTAAAGGTGAACTCATTATCATTACAACAGGTTATAAGTTATTGCCAATTATTTAAATTATAAAGATGGCAAGATCAAGCCTGAAAAGCACATAAAAACAAAATAAACATATTGTGGAACCTATGAATTGTACACAATTTTAGTTTGGTAACGTTTTGGTTTTTTCAGTTCAATATCATTTTTAATTGAACCATTTTATCTGAGAAATGATTTGCTCATTTATATTTTCCAATTGATTAATGCCCCCAGGGTCCTGCCAAATTTGAATCTGCTACCCCCCAAATTCCCCACAAGACCTGCCACTGCTTCAGAAGTGTGCTGAATGAAAGAAGGCAAATCCAGATTCCAGCTGAGCAGTCAGGAAGCATCATCATGGGTTGAATGAAAAATCAGGAGTTGGATACACAGTTTTAGAAAACATACTAAAAAAAAAAGCCAAGACAGTTAAAAATTCTAACAAACCAAAATCAGGGTTGTGATACAGTACTAATGATATTTGTGGCTAGAACCTATGTTATAGTCCATGAGCTTATAATTTTCTGTTTCTTTGAATGGCAACAGGTTAATATCCACAAGGAAAATCATGCATACCCAAATCAAAAGGGACCTATTGGCATAAGGCATCTTGGCATCAGACTAGATTTACACACGCTGACATGTCAAAAGCCTTGAAACAGAAACTTCAGAACCTCCTCATGAATGCTGAAGGCAGCTCATTGACTTCATACTAGCTCAAAAGTAATCTTTCCAGGGATGGCATTCAACCACACAATCAACAAAACTGGCAAACAAAGCCTGAATATGTACTTGGCAGTGAAAGTCTTAAAGCAGAACAAAATATAAGACAGCTTCCAAAGCTGCCAAGTTTCAAATAAGAATCCAAGACTCTACATACAAAATAGGGAGTAAGGCACATTTTGAATAGCAATTTTAACTGATAGGGTAGAGTGAGCAAATTGAGCAATAGCCTCCATTTCTGTACCATGATCACAAACTCCCCTGGCCTGTCTTCTTAGGCTGGGCAAGAGAGCAAAGGGAACATGATTTCATTCCATCTGGTACTTGGCACGTATCTTCTTTTTGCTTTATCTTGCAGCGTGAATCTGCTCGTGCCCTGGTGTCCTCTCCAACTTTTCTTCCTAGCTATGTTATTCATGTTTCTTAAGAGCAAGGATTTTGCACAGTATGTCACACTTAGTAGCACTCACTGGTGGATATTTATGAAGGGTATTTTAAATGTTTGGTTGGAATAACCTCAATTGATTACTTAGTACTCCTCTCAGTTAAGGTGTAAGTTTCAGTGAGTTCAAATTCTACCAGAAAACTTAAAAAGTTGTAAAGTTTTACTATGCCTTACCAACTACTCCTTTGCTAAGCAAATGAAAGAGACTTTAATTCCTTTAATCTATTTTTTTTTTTTTTTTGGCCTTACTATAGTACAAGGGTGCTGAAGTGCATGCCTGCATCAGCAGGTTCCCACTTCAGTACAATTCAAGCAAAACAATTTGAAAAAGTGCCAAACTATCTTGGGATTGGGCAGACAATAGTGACCCTTCATGATTCCATGAATAATGTAAACAGGGAACATATTGCTGAGGTCAAAGGAAAGTAAAAAAAAGTAATTGCCTAGAAAGAAAAAAGAGGTGTAAGATTTTAGGAGAACAAACAGCATTTGAAATGGAGATCATATTGTTTACACATTAAGTTCTGAGTTTTCATTTTTCCAGTGCCAAGGCTGTGTTAATTACAATTATTTATCTTAAAGGTTTCTGCAGGCACAGAACTGTGGTGAGAATCTGTGCCTAACTCTTCCCTTCTGCTTGAATAAAAATAGAAGATGCAGTAGTCAATATAACTTCACTTCATCAAAACTATGTCAGAACTTTTAATACAAAAAACACTTGAAAAAAAAACAAAGCTCTTTTACAAAAGGCCACTCCAGTGATTATGTAGTGGTGTCTCATTATGATTGTTCCCAATATTTTATTGTGAAAAATTTCAGATATAAGAGAATATGCATTTACAGATCACTTAGGTTGTACAAGGAACCGTTCTCTACACTTGCTTTTTCACCTCTCTAAAGATCTATCCACATTCACCAGTCTCTAATTTGTGACGAATTTCAAAGAAAGTTGCAGACATCAGCATACTTTACCCCTAACCACTTCAGCATGCATATCATTATCTAAAAGTCAGTATTTGTTTATGGTTCTTTTTAAAAATCGGTTTAATGAGATATAATTCATATACCATACAATTCACCCTATGTTTCTTTTTTACATAAAAACTTTTAGTGAAGAAAACATAGAACATTTTTTTCTTCTGTCATTATTGTATGTATCAGTTAATACTTGTGGCTTTCAGATCTACTGATAAACACAAAACTACAAGTTTTGGAAAAAATCAAATCTTCAAGTTTGGAAAAGACCACAGACTCTTCCTCCAACCATAATAAAATGAGAAATTTCATTATTAGAATGTTAAAAACATAATTATAAACCTCAACTTCAAATGTGAGCTATTAAAACAAATGATGTTTCATCTATAACTATTCCACAAAATGCCACTGTAGGCCATGGATCCAAATACTTTACCACAGTTTTAGGCCTATTTACAGGTACACATTGTATTTTCTTTCTTTTCTTCTTTTTCCTTTTCTTTTCTTTTCTTCCTCCCTCCCTCCCTCCTTCCCTGTCTCCCTCCCTCCCTCCTTCTCCCTTCCCTTCCCCTCCCCTCCTCTTCCTTTCATTTCTTTTCTTTTTTCTTTTCTTTTTCAGGTTCTTGCTCTGTCACCCACGCTGGAGTGGTGCAGTGGTGCAATTATGCCTCACTGCAGTCTCAATCTCTTGGGCTCAGGAGATTCTCCCCTCAGCCTCTCAGAGTAGCTGGGACCAGAGGCACAAACCACCACACCTGGCTAATTTTTAAATTATGTGTAGACATGAGGTCCCACTATGTTGCCCAGGCTGGTCTCAAACTCCTGGGCTCAAGTGATCCTCCCACCTTGCTCTCCCAAAGTACTAGGATTACAGGTGTGAGCCACTGTGCCCAGACTGTATTTTCCAAATACACTATACAGCATCACCTATTCCATATGCTCTTGTACACTGTGAACTTGCTCCTCCACCATTAAGTGTCAGGGCTTAATTTTTCTCCCCTTGAATCTGAGTGAACTTGTTATTGTTCTAATCCATAAAGTATAGCAGATGTGATAGCTTTGTCAGTTTTGAGATGAGTCATAAAAGGCAATGCATCTTGTTTACTATGACACTAGCTTTTGGAGCCTAAGCTGCCATCTGAGTAGTTTGACCATCATGTAAGAAGCGATCACCATGCTGTGAGGAAGTCCAGGCCACATGCAAAGGCTACACACAGGTGCTCCAGAAGACAGCTCCAGTTAAGGTCCTAGTGGACGGTCAGCATCAACCATTACATAGGTCAGAGAAGACACTCCTAGTTGATTCCAAACGTTAGCCATCAAAATTTTTTGACTGAGTATCTAGGTACTATGGAATAGTGCATCCAATGAGCATGCCTGCTGTTCCCTACACAAGTTCCTGACCCACAAAAGCCTTGAATGTAATGAGTGTTTTCCATAACTATGTTTTGGTGTGGTTTAACACACAGCAATAATCACCAGAATAGCCCTTTTCTACTCCTCATTATGCAAAGCAAACCAGAAAGCACCACTGTTTTAAAAAGAAATATAATTTTTCTTCGGCAGGCATATCTGCATATAGAAAATATCTGGCAAGATACCACCTCAGATGGTTAATATTCAGGTCTATATTTAGGTAGGTAGAAATTTTATAAAGTACTGCTCTAAGAATTTCATGATGTTTGCCAGTTCCAGTTACTAGTTTGATAGTAATGCTATTTGCCTATATTCAGAAATAAACATAGACTAAAGCAGCACACAAGAAAAGAGGGTTTTAGGGGCTGGGCTCAGTGGCTCATGCCTGTAATCCCAGCACTTTGGGAGGCTGTGGCAGATAGATCACTTGAGTCCAGGAGTTTGAGACCAGCCTGTGCAACACAGTGAGACCCCAGGTCCATTAAAGAAAGGGTGGGGTGTAGTTGATTGTAAACTCAATATGAGTCAACCATGGATGTGGTTATCAAAAAACTAATATATTCCCAGGTCCATAAATAGAAGCACTATGATGAGGTCATTTTTTCAGAATAATGATTTTAAATGTATAAAATAAAATACACTAAACTACAAAGGAAATAAACTTCACTGAAATGTTATCAAATAATAAATTCTTTTTTCTTTCTTTCTTTTTTTTTTTTTTGAGACAGAGAGTCACTCTGTCTCCCAGGCTGGAGTGCAGTGGTACAATCTCGGCTCACTGCAACCTCCGCCTCCTGGGTTCAAGCGATTCTTCTGCCTCAGCCTCCCGAGTAGCTGGGACTACAGGCGTGGGCCACCATGTCCAGCTAATTTTTGTATTTTTAGTAGAGATGAGGTTTCACCATATTGGCCTCGTTGGTCCCAAACTCATGACCTCGTGATCCGCCCGCCTCAGCCTCCCAAAGTGCTGGGATTACAGGTGTGAGCCACCGTTCTTGCCATAAATTCATTTTTTATATAACCATCTATCTGCACATTTTTATTAACCACTGAATAACAAGAACAGCAGTGGGCCTAATACTAATATATTACAAAGGAGATAAGTAATACTTTGAGACTGCAATAAATACATGAAAAAGTCTGTGATTTCTGTTGACAATACTCACAGTTACTGCTAACGCGATTGTGGTTTGTTGCCTAGATTTATAACTAAGAAAATGTTACGTTTCAGTGGGAGTTTAGTAAGAATAAACATGTACATTTCTCTTCAATTCAAGTTCCTGGAACTGCCAAATTCTATCCACAGACTCCTTGTTCTTAAATCCCTTCAATTCCTTCATTTATCTATGATTCCTCAGGCTTACGGCATTTGTGGCCTCCTCATTCATTTTTTTTTTTCCTGCTGCCAAATTAACAAGTTGGGGAGAAAGTTTAGAATAAAAGACACATAAGACCCCCGGTTTGAGCAATTTCTTATATTTAGAACTGTTCATTATCTTCTCACCAGTCAATAGAATCTCATCCATTATTCCAGGCCTAGTTCAAGTCCTACTTTCTCTAGTAATGCAATATAGTCCATAAAGATTTCTCTTTTCTCTGAATTCTTACTGCATTTGGCATCAATTTACTCTCATTTTAGAACTTAATTAGTCTCCATTTCATTCACTATCAGTTTTGTCTTCTCACCTAGACAGGGAGGTTTATAGAAATTGAGAATGTTTGTTATGTTGTATTATCCAAAGCTTACTGCTAGGTACATTGCAGGTACTTGATATATCCCTGTATAATGCTTATCCTATTGGTAATGTTGTCCAGCTATGTAAATCACCTATATTGCAATGGGAAACTGAAACTACATGTATTATTTCTTACTATCACTGTCAACTACAATGGATCACTGATGGGCTACATATGGTATATCCTTGGTATTAATAATAACACTTATGTGACAATTATGTGCCAGATACACTTCTAAGCACTTTGCATATTAATCTTATCAGCTCCATGATATAGAAACTGTATTTATCCCCATTTTACAAATGAGAAAACTGAGGCATAGACAAATTAGTAAAGAGATAGAATGTAAAAGCAGATACTCTTTTCCAGAGCCAGTGCACTTAACCACTACACTGTACTGCTACTCAAGAACTTCATAAATAAAGAACTAGGCAGAGCACGGTGGCGTGTGCCTGCAATCCCAGCACTTTGGGAGGCTGAGATAAGGGAATGGTTTGAGGTTAGGAATTCGACACCATCCTGGGCAACATAGCAAAATCCTGTCTCTACCAAATAAACAAATTAGCTGGATGTGGTGGTGTGTGCCCAGAGTCCTAGCTACTCGGGAGGCTGAGGCAGGAGGATGGTTTATAACCCAGGAATTGGAAGCTGCAGTGACCTACGATCATGCCACTGAACTCTAGCCTGGGGGACACAGCGAGGCCCTGTCTCAAAAACAAACAAACAAACAAACAAACAAACCTCCTTGTATTAATATATATCTCTAACTTTACATGAAATCACTGGTTTGACAATTAGCTTTTCTTCTGCTAAACTCCTGTATCCCTTGACCGTGTAATAATTAACTCAGCCTTGTAGTGTTTGAATTTTATTATAGTAAAGCAGTTACCATCTACTAAGTGCTTGCTCTGTGTCAGATCCTAGGCTAACTGATTTAATGTATAGTTAATCTTTGTAACAACCCAATGAGGCAGGAAAGGAAACCTAGGCTCACATATAAGTAGCAAAAGATGAAGCAGTAAAAGAGCAAGGATTCTAACCTAAAACTGTCTGACACCAGAATTCATGCTTTAAAACACTTAAGCTATGTGTTTAGCCTCATTTCTACATCTAGATTACAAATTCCTTGAAGAGATGCCATCTGAGCCAATGAAGTGGTTCTTCTGTCTCTACGAACTATCATAGTGGTTACTGACGAGTAAAAATGAAAGAAATGTGTGGTAGGTAGAATAACAGTCCTCAAAAAATGTCCACACCATACTCTTTGGAACCTGTAATATGTTACCTTAAATGGCGAATAGGAATTAAGGTTAAAGATGGACTTAAGGTTGCCGATCGGTCACCTTAAAATAGGGAGATCTTGGTTTATTTGAGTGGGTCCAATGTAATTACAAGGATCCTCAAAAGTGAAAGAGAGAGGCAGAAAAAAACTCAGAGTTGGTAACGTAAGAAGGACTCAAACCAATGTTGCTTGCTTTGAAAATGGAGGAAGAAGCCATGAGCCAAGGAATGCAGGCAACCTCTAGAAGCTGGAAAAGGCAAGGGAATAGCTTCTTCCTTGGACCATCCAGGAGGAACGTAGCTCTACTGACCCCTTTTTGGACCTCTGCCTGCCAGAACTGTAAGAAAATACATCTGTATTGCTTAACCCACTAAAATTATGGCAATTTTTCATAGCAGCAATGGAAAACTGGTACAGCATGTAAATTCCACAAATTTGGAATTGTGTAAAAACAAATACGGTTTTAAACAACTTTTAAGTAACAATATGAATAACAACAGTGATATTTCTCTTGATTGTACTGGAAGAAGTAAAATGACATATAGTAAACATCATCACTGCGGAGTCATTACTAACATTTACTTTTAACTAGCTGGGTTAGAAATAAAAAATTTTTCTTTGCAATTTATCCTTTAGTCACTAGAATGTCCTTCTGTTTGTGAACATGATAAAAAAATTCTAAGGAAATGATTTTAATTACAACAAGAGAGATGTCTGTTTTGTTCAAAACAAGAAAGTATTTTTCATTCTATCATTATCATGCCTAAAATACTACCTTGGCTAATTGTTACTAAAATGTATTGCCTGGCTCTCAAATCCCTACATCTTACCAGACTTAAGTAGTTTTACATCAAAATGAAACTTATGATTATCATACAGTGCTGGTCTTTTCTATACCATCACAGACACTGGTCACCCCTAAATCTCTTATATATTTCTACTCTGCTTGACATGTTCTTTCTCTTCTCTGTCCATTCAGCACAAACTGTCCTTCTCTAAGCACTTACAGCATTCATATTCTCTAACTGCATTTTAGCTTCCATTGCACATTATTGTTTGTTATTTGCATTCCAATCATTATATTGCAGGTTTGTATGTTAATTTCCCTGTTACCTCCTTGAGGAGAGAAGATGGTCGATGGGTCCATAGGGGTTTATTATATTATTCTCTACTTTTGTGCATGTTTGAAATTTTCTATAATAAAAAGTTAAAAATAAATAAAACAAAATTGGGTAGGTACTCTTCTACCTGTAAAGCTTTCTTTCAATGTCTAGGTTTCTCCTTGTCTAGCACTGTAAGGTTGGTGGAATTGAGTTTGCCTCTAAAGTTACACCTCTTTTGGTTGAGGAAACACAGCATAAATATATAATAATATGATGCTCAAAGGGTCATGGCCTTATCCGACATTAATAGTAGATTTCTATAAATTAGAGTATATTATGCAAGATAAAACTTTTACCATTGCTCAGTAAAGAGAAGTACAAATAATTTTACTCACTGGTCAATTGTTTGTATAATCATTATACTTTGAAATCTTTGCTTCAATGTTATTGATACAGAATTCCTTGTTAGCATATTTCTGGCAAGAAATGATTGAGGCAGAAGGTTTTCATCAACATTTGATAAAGAAAAAGTTAGAATCAACAGTAAAACTTACCATTGCTAGTTTATACCATAAAGTATTAACAACACAAAATGTTAATTAATTTCTAATTCTCTATTCTATTATTTAGATTTCATGAAGGTTGATTGGACTTGATCCATCATTTTACGGAAAATTAATTATTTCAAATACATGCACCACTTTATGCAACCTGCCTGATTTGCATTGAGGAAAATTCAGCAGAAGTAATTGAGGCACAAGCAAATACTGGCACTGACTGAACTCAATTTTCATTCCAAATTTCTGCAAAATCCCAAGGCACAACAATATCAGATGCAAGGGGGAAAACAAACAAAAGCAATGTGAAAAGGGAACATGAAGAGAGAATATTACAAGAATCAGAGAACAAAGGGATTGCAAAACTATTTTAGTGCCATAGATGAGCAGTGAGGGCTTCATTCACGCAAGGTGGAATAAGATATCATATGGCATCCTGACAATTGATGTCTTCATTTAAATGTAAGAATTTACATTCTAATTAGAAAGAATTTACATCTTAATCAGAGGCAGCTGTATTATCTTGTTACTGTTTTTTTCAAAGGTAATGAACTAAAGTACTGCTGTGCTTTTTCAACCAGAAACTAAATAGACAGCATCCAGTGTTATTTTATAGCTTACCTGCTGTAAGCTGTTATTAATATTTTCAAAGATTAAATTCTAACCAAAATCTCTTGAAAATGAAAATTGTATTTGACATCACTAGAATAGTATGATAAAGACATTTAAAGTATTTAAACAAATCCTTTTTAACTTGTATTTTAAATGTACTTATTTATCAAGCCAATAGAAGCCTCTTAGGATTTATTAATATAATATTGTTTTCATTTTGGGGGATGCAGAAAAGCTGCTATTGCAGATATGTATTACACTGGTGAAACCTGGTTGCTCTCAAACTTACGCTGGTTACAAGAGATCATTTACTAAATACAAAACTTTACCTTAGTAAGAACATTTAAGTTAACACAAATTCTTTTTTATTTCCATGATATTTAACAAGGAAAGATAACATATACTTAAACAGAGTATTATCGTTGAATTTAACGCGATTTCGTTACTTCCACATTAATAACATTTAAAAATGTAATGCTTCACAAACATACACAATTCTGTTGGTGTCTAGTATTGCCAGTTAGTGAAATTAAAGGAAATAATGCATTCTAATTTGTATTGTTATATTCTAGGTTGTTCATAACATTGGTAACTAGACCTAGGTGTTGGTAGTTGGTGATATCTTTGCAAAATCAAGCCCATCATTCATATGAGAATCAGCATGAGCTCACTGACCCATGGTTTAGAAGAAATTGGGCTTGGCCTAAAAGAAATCAAGCAGAAGAAAATTACAAGTGTTAATAAAAATGTAAAATGCCACCTTTGTCCCTAGCACTATGCATCTTTAGGTTATTGATACTTATTTTCATCAGCTGCATCATTAATATGGAGTTGTAGTATGGGCCAGTTGATAACTTGCAGGTTTATGATTTAATTCCTTAGGTAATTTTTTTATTAAAGTGAAAAGAAGGAAAATAATAAAAAGACTAAGGCTATACTTACTATTAATAGTTTATTAAATAGATGATTAATTTGGTTAGTTTGGTCAAAATATTTAAAAATTATAGTCTAAAATAATGCGGAGGTACATATTTATCTTTATCACCATAAACTTTCTAAATCTATACATGTAAAAGAAAAATATATAATATTCAAATATGCTATATTTTACCAAAAATATAACAGAATAATTTCAGGTAAATTTTAAAAGATTAAATTAGTTTTAAGGTGGCATTTTCTTAACCTAGGCCACTCTGATGACAAAGAGGAGATAATTATTAGTTCACTGGTGCTTTTTCTTGTATTCCTACTAAAGACGATTTATAGAGGAAATGATTCAGATGGGTCTGACTGAATTATTGGCTCTGAAAGATGGCTTTATACTGCTGTCAGAAGCCATCAGCCCACTTTTGAAACGTTTATTTGTCTATGGCTCTTATGGGTATGATTTGTTATAAGGGCACTTAACACTACCACATGGTACACACAGTGCCTTCATTTTCAAAAGTGTCCCAGATAAGTTTTTGATTATCTCTAGGTTCTATGGAACCTGTTTGCATTTTCATAAAGAATCTCTAAAAATAAAGTACATTTTGTTTTTTACATTTATGTATCATCCAAGCATAATATAAAAGACTATCAGTTACAGTGTAACAGAGTGCATGTACACCTTCATGAATATTCTACTTGGTCTCATATTTACTGTAACCATAAATATTCATATCCAATCTAAAAGAGCATAGTGAACTATAATACAAGATTCCTCTTGCTTTATATCTTGTTTCCCTACTCATTTTTGATTTGGATTATCACAATTATTTCCTAATTAGACTCCATGCTCATAGTTACCTCCCCAACTATTTCTTACTTCATGGAATTGACAGCCTAAAGTCATGGGTTCTAGTTTCCCCTATTATACTGTAAGCTCTATTACTTACATGATATAGTACTTACATGCTTGGATAGTTACATGAAAAGATATGAATTCTAATACTGATTATGTCACTCTCTATATCTTATTCTTCTCATCTGTATGCTGAAGAGGTATCCAAAGACCATTTACGCCAGTGAACTTTTCCTCTGAAATTCAATGATTCTTACTCTTCATGTCTACTTACTGTGTTTTAGTTATTCCATATCTTTTTTTTTTTTTTTTTTTTTTTTTTGAGACAGAGTCTCTCTCTATCACCTAGGCAGGAGTGCAGTGGAACGATCTGAACTCACTGCAACCTGTGCCTCCAGGGTTCAAGCAATTCTCCTGTCTCAGCCTCCAGAATAGCTGGGACTACAGGCACACGCCACAATGCCTGGCTGATTTTTGTATTTTTAGTGGAGATAGGGTTTCACCATGTTGCCCAAGCTGGTCTTGAACTCCTGGCCTCAAGTGATCTGCCTGCCTTAGACTCACAAAGTGTTGGGATTACAGGCTCAGTGAGCCACCATGCCCGGCTGTTATTTCATATCTATTAACACATCATTCTTCCTTCAATCTTAACTCAAAATGTATTATTGCCTCTTTCTGTCCATACAAATCCTGTTCATTTTTCAAGATCTATTTAAAGTGTATCCTCTCCACAATGTTGCTCTGATCATGCTGGCCAACAATAATTTCCCCCTTGTCTAATTCATGTATTCAACAAATATTTATTGAGTGCCTACTCTTTTTCAGGCACTATAGTAGGTGCTGGAGATGCAAAGAATGAATAGAGAAACTTGGCCCCAGTACAAAAAGGGCTTATAATATAGTGGGGAAGACAGATAAGAAACTAGCAACAAAAATTAAAGACTGTGATAAGTGCAAGGAAGGCAACAAACAGCTTGCTGAGGGGGTGTGCATGTATATATACATGTACATCGTATATATAGCATGATCAGAGAAGGCTTGTTTCCTACAGCATTCTCAGTACATAGTAATAATTAATAATTTAATCCATTATTATCTTAAATTGGTATTTGACACATTGTGGTTGTAAATCTTACTTCCCAAGCTAGATTGCAGTAACAATGATAATTATTTTTTTGGCTAACATACATTGAGTATTTAAAATATGCCAGTTATTGTATTAGGCAATTCATGTGTATTTTATCATTTAATCCTTAGAACAAAATAGGTATTTTTATTATTATCTTATTTTATTCAAGATAAGGCAATAAGGACGTAGAGTCAAACTAAGATACTTTCCTTAAGTCAGACAATTAGTAAATGGCAGAGTTGGGACTAAAATCCAAGTCTGCAGACACTAAAATATGGCATATTAATTACCATGATAAACTCTTTCTTGGAGAGAGGGATCATATTTTATTAGATTCGGTATCATTACAGAGTAATAAAGAATCCTTTCCACATGCTTAACAATTACCTGATAGTGAGTAACTGAATAAGTGAAACTTGGGTCGTTCGGTAAGTATTACACTCCCTTAGGAGCAGCTTTCCAGTTTTAGTAGAAACTTAGCTGGCCTCTGAAGACTCATCTTGGAAAGAGAGACCCTTGGATTGAAAATCCTATTTAAAAGTATTTCAAATCTATAGTTTGTAATATGATATATCATCAACTTATTCCTAACTGACACTAGGTTGTATGCATATGCTTTCCTACTCAGGACCCTTGGTTTTGGGTAAATCTCATACCAGCAATTGCCCATTTTGAATTTACATTCTTTCACTCAGATGATTTTGACTCAAATACTAAAAATATTCAATGACAGGATGTATAAATCAGAGAGCTGTTACAGAGTAGAAAATTTATTAAAATCAATTAATCATGGACTTCCTGTCATAGAATTACAGTTAGATTTCAGATATTTTAAAGACCAAAAGGATAGGCTGATGAAAGTCTAAATTTTAATCTTATATATAAAAGAAAAATTGGGGAATTAAATCACATTTTTACTACAAACAAAATCTTGGATGTCAATAACAACTTTTCTTGCATAATTATTCAATTAGTTGCACTAACAGTGGAAACTTTAGGCAATAGGTAATTCAAAGGAGCAGCTTAAAGAAACATATATATTTGACTCAGAATATACTTCAGCATTGTTTTTATTATGGTTTTCTTAGGAAGAAATTAAAAGTTAGTTGACTTCTGTGACTTACTTTACTGCTTAGCTTTCTCACTGCTGGGTAAAACCAGCATCTTCTCTTCGGACATTCATACTGAGATACTAGTTGAAATCAGAGCTTAACAAGCACCAGTTTATAAATTTGTTGTTTTTCACTTTTACTGGAACTCATTGATAACTTTTTGATTTCCAGATCTGGCCAGAAGTACATTACTTAAATAAAAGATCCTTGGAAAAAAGGTCCTTACACCAGGAAATGAGGTGTTATTGTCAATAAAAACTTATTTTTGATACGGATAACCTTAAATGTGTATAATACACTTGTAGATAACTGATAACTGGCTTTAAAAATTATGTCTTGGATGCCATGCTGCTAAAATTGTGAAATATAAATCTAAATATCAAAGTTACATTTCAGGGGCTTACATGAAAACCATCTGAGATGCAATCGAACTCTGATGGCTTTGTTGTGGCTTGAGAACAGGGAAATTGCCTAGAGGACAACACCGAGCAAAAGGAATGGAAAAGGAATGAGTCAAAACACTTTTCAGGTGAAAAAATGAAAAACTAGGCTGGGCACAGTGCCTCACGCCTGTAATCGCAGCACTTTGGGAGGCAGAGATGGGCTGATCACTTGAGGTCAGGAGTTCGAGACCAGCCTGGCCAACACGGTGAAACCCATCTCTACTAAAAATACAAAAATTAGCCAGGTGTGGTGGCACATACTTGTAGTCCCAGCTACTCAGGAGGCTGAGGCAGGAGAATAACTTGACCCAGGGAGGAGGAGGTTGCAGTGAGCTGAGATGTGCCACTGCACTCTAGCCTAGGCGACAGAGTGAGACTCTGTCCCCACCACCCCCCACCTCAAAAAAAAAAAAAAAAAAACAAAAAAGAAACTAGAAAACACATAGATTAAAACAAAACAAGGAGAATGTAGGAATAAAACAGAGTTACAGGTTTACTTATGTACATTACTGATAGACATTCTTTAAAAACATAATTCAAGAGCAAGGACAATGATCCCAAGGAGGTATTGAATTTAAGGGACAAGGAGACCCACTGCCAGAAGATAACTATTGATAATATTCATCTGAGAGCACACCCTGTCTGTCCTCTATAATCCCTAGAGGTAGATTAATATACACTACAGTAAAAAGAAATAAATGCATTCATAATTCATATTCATCTCAAATGCAAAGAGCCTAAGCAAGAATCATACAACATTAAAATATTTAAGTACCCTCATATATTCAACAAATAGAACTTACAACTAGTGAAATACACTATAAAGCAAATAGAAAAATACTTTACAATATAATTAATAACCTTAAATGGGTAAGATAGGCTGTTAGGAAAAGAATCAATGAGAAACATGGAAAATAAGAATATTACTGCCAAAAGAAAAGTTCAACAGACAAACAGAAATGGACACAACTAAGAAATTAGTGAACTGGAAGATCACTAAGATACTCCCAGGATAAATTCAAAAAGCCAAAGAAAATAAAATGTTAGACAAAAGTTAAAATATATGGACACCAAATTCAGAAACTCCATTTGCCTGATAGGCACTGCAGAAGAGAAGGAAAAGAATGGCAGGGAGGAAACAATATAGATCTCGAAGTGGGAATTTACTATGTTAAACGATTGACAGAGAAATAAAAGAAGCAGAAAAAATACTTGACTAAAAACTCTTCATAAGCTAGGAAATAGGAGACATCCCTTGCCTGATATATGGGACCTACTGAATATCCAAAACAAGTATTTTTTTTAAGTGGTAAGATCATACAAAAAATTACAATAAAATCAGCAACAAAGACCGATGGCCAATTTCACCTACATATTTAACATTATACTGTAAGTCCTGCACAACACCAAAAAATATCACAAAGGAAGAGGCAAGTAATCATTATTTGTAGACAGTATGATTATGTATCTATAAAATTCACAAGACTCAACTGAGAAACTATTAGCATTAATGAGATGACTCAATAAGGTGACCAGATGTAAAATGAACATTTAAGCATCAATACAAAAAAATGTAGTAAAACAAAAAAAGGAGTCCCATTCACAGTAGTTAGGAAAAACCCACCAAATACTTAGGAATAAATCTGACATGAAATGAACAGACTGTTCACTCTTTTCATAAATATTTACTGAATAAGCAATGGGAATACAAAGGTAAGAAAAATAAATGACAAGCTCATGGTACCTGTCCTTACAGAGTTTAAAAAGTACATTAAGGTCGAAGCCCTCCTTCAAAGAATCACACTGGTAAACATATAAACAAACCGGTAAGTACTATGAAGTTCATGACGCTTTGAAGGTATAAAAGAGGAGAAGTAGAAGGTTTCCCTGTAGGAGACATTACTCTGGGAGCTGAAAAGGAATTATTTAGGTAGGGGGAAAATGTAAGAAGTTATATTTCCAAGAAGACTGAATGGTAAAGGCCCTGTGGTAGAAGAGAATAATGATTTTTTTTTTTTTTTTTGAGACGGAATCTCACTCTGTTGCCCGGGCTGGAGTGCAGTGGCCGGATCTCAGCTCACCGCAAGCTCCGCCTCCCGGGTTCACGCCATTCTCCTGCCTCAGCCTCCGGAGTAGCTGGGACTACAGGCGCCCGCCACCTCGCCCGGCTAGTTTTTTGTATTTTTTAGTAGAGACGGGGTTTCACCATGTTAGCCAGGATGGTCTCAGTCTCCTGACCTCGTGATCCGCCCGTCTCGGCCTCCCAAAGTGCTGGGATTACAGGCTTGAGCCACCGCGCCCGGCGAGAAAAATGATATTTTTTAAAAATTGAAACTAAAAAATAAAAGAATGCATGGCAGGCTGTAATAATGCCCCTGCTTATCCTTGATGATATACATGTCCTAATTCCTGAAATCCGTGAATGCTACTTTCCATGGCAAGGAGGACTTTTCATATGTGATTAGGGATCCTGAAATGGGGAAATGATTGCCCTGGGCACAATGTAGTCACAAGAGTCCTTATAAGAGGAGGATGAAGGGTAAAAGAGAGGCCATGTGATGATGGAAGCAGAGGTTAGAGTGATGAGGCCATAGCCAAGGTATGCTGGTAGTTTACAGCACTGAAAAATGGATTCTCCTATAAAGCTTCCAGAAGGAACTAGTCTTGCTGATACCTTGACCTTAATCCTCTGAGATCCTGACTGTGAACCTCTGACCTCTAGAATTATAGGGAAATAATTTATGTTATATTAAGCCACTAAGTTTGTGGTGATTTTTTATAGCAGTAATAGAAAAATAATATAAAATTAGTCATATATCACTTGTATAATTTAAAGAAAAAAGAAAATACCAACCATTCAAGTTGAATTGACAAATTCTTGCCATGGAATTATAGTAACATAGTGAATTACGGAAGGTATTATAAAATAATACATTGTCATAGAATAAAGGGAAGTAATAAAACGTAAGTATCATTACATTTTCCACACTTACAACATACAAAGATGATTCAGTATTTTTTGTATACGTTATAAAAGTATATTGTCAATAGATTACACATGGTAAAATGAGGTCTTTGGCTACCTTATATTTTCTGTTGAACATCAAGGATATTAGATAGTATTCCTACTAACATGAACTGTAAGGTTTTATTTCATATATATACTTACATGAAATTATATATATCTGGTATTAAATATTATGTACTACACTGTTGGTGGGAATATAGACTCATGCAGCAACTATGAAGAATAGTATGAAGGGTTCTCAAGAAATTGCAAATGTAACTACCATATGATCCAGCAATCCCACTACCGGGAATTTCTCCAAAGGAAGAAATTCCAAATTTCTCCAAATTTCTCCAAAGGATTTTTCTCCAAAAATCATTATATTGAAGAGATATCTGCACATCCATGTCTACTGCAGCACTATTCACGACAGCTAAGATATGAAGTCAACCTAGATATCCAACAAAAGATGAATAAAGAAAATGTGGTGTATATATACACAATGGAATACTATTCAGCTATAAAAAAGAATGTAATCCTGACATTTGCAGCAATGTGGATGGAACTGCAGGACATTATATTAAGTGAAATAAGCCAGGAACAGAATGTAAAATACCACCTGTTCTCACTCATATGTGGGAGCTAAAAAAGTTGATGTCATAGAAGTATTATAAAAAGTAGAACAGAGGATACTAGATGTTGGGATGGGTAGGGGGAAGGGAAGGAGAGGGAGAGATTTGTTAAAGGAT
>NW_012107919.1:4641642-4698283 GCF_000951045.1 Mandrillus leucophaeus
TATTTGTATACATTCTATATATATAAATACATATAATATTTAATTAAAACTTCTTCTTTTGGTAGAGGTGGGGTCTCACTATATTGACTGGGCTGGTCTTGAAGTGCTGGCTTCAAGCAATCTTCCCACCTTGGCCTCTCAAAGTGTTGGGATTACAGGCATGAGCCACCATGTATGGCCTTAAGTTCTAGTATTCTATACCACTGTAGGATGACAAGAGTTGAAAATAATATATCGTTTCTAATAGTAGAAGGAAGATATTAAACATTCCCAGCACAAGGAAATAATAAATGTTTGAGATGATGGGTATGCTAATTATCCTGAGCTAATCACTATGTATTTATTAAATGCATCAAAACATTACTGTGTGCCCCATGAATATGTACAATTAGTATATATCAACTTAGAAAGTAAAAAAAGGACAACATATAAAAACACAACACATTTTTATTAAAAATATTATGTTCATGACCAGCCTGGGAAATCCTTTATTTATAAAAAATAAAAAATCGGCCGGGCGTGGTGGCTCACGTCTGTAATCCCAGCACTTTGAGAGGCTGAGGCGGTTGCATCATGAGGTCAGGAGATTAAGACCATCCTGGCTAACATGGTAAACCCCGTCTCTAATAAATATACAAAAAATATTAGCCAGGCGTGGTGGCAGGCGCCCGTAGTCCCAGCTGCTCGGGAGGCTGAGGCAGGAGAATAGCATGAACCCAGGAGGCGGAGCTTGCATTGAGCATTGATCACACCACTGCACTCCAGCCTGGGTGACAGAGCAAGACTCAGTCTCAAAAAAAAAAAACAAAACAAAAAAACAAACCATAAATAAATAAAATAAATGAATACATAAATAAATAAAAAATAAAAAATCAGCCAGGAGTGGTGGTGTGCGCCTGCAGTCCTAGTCACTCAGGAGGCTGAGGCAGAAGGATCACTTGAGTCTAGGAGTTTGAGGTTTCAGTGAGCTATACTTGTGCCACTGCACTCTTGCCTGGGTGACAGAGCAAGACCCTGTCTCTAAAAAAAAAAAAACAAATAAAATTAAAAAAATTTAAGTATTGTATGTATAGAAATACATCAGTCTGAAAATTTACCATGTAGACTATCAAACATTTATGATGTTTAAATATCACAAAGGTTAATGCAGATTTCTTGTCTCTAGAGAAATTAATAGACATATTGATAATGGTGGTCCATTTTTTCCTTTCAGGGAAAGTTTAGAACTAAGACATAACCATTATTATCATTTGTTAACATCAGTAATAAAACTAGACTATTGTTGCTGAGAAATTTTAATCTGTAATATTTTTTGAAGAAATAATTAAAATGTCAAAATAAAAAGATTCAGAACCTGTATGTTTAAGTGTATAAAGCAGTAGTTTTAAAATCTGTGTTTGTCTCAATCCAAAGTTCCTAGCAATAAAGCAATTAAACATAAGTACATTTATATGGTATTATGGTTTGAATGTGTCTCCCAAACTTCATGTGTTGGAAACTTAGTCCCCAAATTCTGATGTTAATTGTATTTGCCAGTGGGGCTTTTAGGAGGTAATTAGGATTAGATAAGGTCATCAGGGTGAGCCCCCATGATGGGACTGGTGGCTTCTCACCATGTGGTGTTCTCCACCATATTATGATGCAGCAGGAAGACCCTTGCCAGATGTTGGCGCCATGCTCTTGGACTTCCCAGTCTCCAAAATCATGAGCCAAATAAACTTCTGCTCTTTATAAATTACCCAGTTTATGGTATTCTGTTATAGCAATCGAAAATGGACTAACACATATGGTGACTTAGGAAGTCAGAAAATAATCCTTAAGTCATATATCATAAAATCTGTTTTTTTTTTTTTTTTTTTTGAGATGGAGTCTCACTCTGTTGCCTAGACTGGAGTGCAGTGGCGCAATCTCAGCTCACCACAACCTCTGCCTCCCAGGTTCAAATGATTCTCCTGCCTCGGCCTCTCGAGTAGCTGGGACTATAGGCACACACCACCATCCCTGGCTAACTTCTGTATTTTTAGTAGAAGAGGGGTTTCACTGTGTTGGCCAGGCTGATCTCCAACTCCTGACCTCATGATCCACCCACCTCGGCCTCCCAGTGTTGGGATTACAGGCGTGAGCCACCACACCCAACCTATATAATCTTTAAGTCATAAACAAGAGTAGTGTTTTCTATGATCTAAATCAGAATTTGTTTTAAGAAACAAAGAGGAGTTTTGTGTCTTCTGTTTGAATTAACCATGTGTGATTTTTTTTTTTAGTTGCTGAGAAGTTTTTCTATTTTCAAACAGATACAAATCCAAATTACAAGAACAGCACCTGAAATAATAAGAGATAATCTGCCTTGATGCATTGGTGATAAGACAATTGCACTGAAAACTAATTTTTTTTTTTTTAAATTCTATTACTATTGTAAGCAGAACAAATGCCCAGATGGCATGGGCCATAAAAATATAATAAAGCTTTACAATACTGTTAGTATCAGACCTCAGAAGTGTGCTGTAGTTTAAGTTAGAGTGCTGAATATGTGAGTGCATATAACATTTTTGAATTTTACTTTTTTGGACATATATATGCAAGTTGAAATATTTACTAGTTTCAAATGATTTCTATTTTCTGCCATATTCTTGGCCTTCAGTTTCAAACAATTTGAGAATTATTTTAGGAGAAGGCATATTAACTAAAAGATATAACAATTGTACTAATTCTTATTTTTCAATCAAGAAACACTTTGATTTCCTTAAAGAAAATAATAATGTGAAATACTGGCACAAGATCACCAACAGAGAAATCACAGGCTTGCTCTAGGACAGCTGGATAATCACAACTAAGGTGTAAGGTACCTGGAGAGAAGGGTTTAAGGGTAACTTGTGCCTTGAAGAGATTGAGGCGACAATCTTTTAAGGTTTCTTTTTGTCTAGTTATTTTGCATTTCAATATAATGGTTATAATAACAGCAATTAGGTAACTCCTTCAAATTCTTTCATAAATGAAGCAAAGTATATAGATTATGTTAAAAATATTCATACTTCATTCACACTTTGAAAAACACTGGTTAAGGTTTTTGATCAATTATAATTGCTTAAAACTAGCAGACTCACAGTATATATAAATAAAGAGGTTATCTAAATCTGAAAAGGTGTCATAGCTGTTTTAGAATCTCTGGGGATAACTGGGCAATAAAGGTTGTGCCACAGAAACACTGGCATGTTGCACGCCCTGTCTTCTTTTCACTGTTCCCTTTGCTTAGCAAGCTTGCTCACTATGCCACTGGTGCAAGGCCTAGGAGGCTGAAGAGGTCCTAGGAGACCAAATACATAGTCACTGGATCCTCTGCATGTGTCATGCTTATCAAGTCAAGTACAAAGTAAACAAAGAGAATGCAGGCGGTGACTATAAGATGTAACCCACACATGCAGCCCCCAAAAGACAACCAAAAATTAAAAGGAGCTTTGGTGTGTTAACTCATCTGCAATGTCTAATATAAGGTGCTAGCAGCTATAATTTTCTGAGTGATTTTAATGAATTTAACTGCTCTAAGTGCTTTACATAAATAATATTCATTTTCTCAATAAAATTTGAAGTAAATATTATTATATTAACTGTTCCATCTAACAACCTTTTGATATAGGCATTGATATCCTCATTTTACACAAAAGAAAATGAAAGTTTAGAGGAGTTAAGTATCTTATACAAGGTCACATAGCTAAAAAATACCTGAAGCAATTTAAAAACTTCCAAAAATTTTTTTTATAGCCAGAATGTATACCTAACACAGTAAAAGTATATAACATATATTAAATGAATAATAGTATATGTTACGGTTAAAGACTAAATGCTAGCTAATATCTAGGATAAGGGAGAATCACCTACAGATGAAAAACTATGAAACAGATTTTAAATATACACACAGTGGTAAAATATACATAGCATAAAATTTATCTCTTAACCATTCTTAAATGTACAGTTCAGTGGCACTAAGTACTGAACTGTACATTTAAAAGTTGTATGCTGTTATGCAACTTTTACCATTATCCATTTCCAGAACTTTTTCATCCCAAATTGAAACTCTGTGTTCATTAAACTCCCATTCTCCTCTCCCTGACATGTTTTAATTCAAGCCTAATTATTGTTGTTGTTATTATTTTTAGAGACAGGATCTCGCTCTGTTGCCCAGACTGGAGTGCAATGGCCCAATTACAGTTTACTGCAGCCTTGAACTGCTGGGCTCAAGTGATCCTCCTGCCTCAGTCTCCTGAGTAGCTGGGACAGATGTGTGGCACCACGCCTGGCTCAAGTCTAATTATTTGTTTAATTAAAATCTCAAAATGTTAGTGTTTAAAGTCTTTCCATCTCAACACGTGTAAACATATACAATTATAGGAGACTAAAAAGTTCATCTTTGGAAATGCAACTATAATTTTATTTACTAAGTAGATTTAAAAGGACAGTCAGAAACATAATTCATCAATATATTTGCTTCCTACTGTGGCTAACAGTTGACGTTCAATTTTTGGGAACAATATATAAACATTAAAGTTATGTATGCTGAGAAATAAAGGTATAATATCAGGCATTTACAATATAAAATGTTTGTTTACCCATTTTAAAAAATGTTGTCTTTACTGATCAGTATTGAAAATCTATCTCTTATTATATTAGGTAAAATAAAATTTATCAAGGCTCAAGTTGGAAGAATAGATTGAAATATATACATGCGTGTATATATTTATTATATATTATATAATATATAAAAAATCAATTATATATTAACATATAATAGTATTAATATATAATAATATAATAAATATATAATAATATTATATATTAGTCTACAAAATCTTGAAATACATATAGGGCTTAAGTTAATAAACTGAAAATACAGGAAAAATCATAACTGGCTTGGTCATAAGAGCAGAAAAAAGCAGTTTTAGAACCCAGGAGACATAGCTACTATAAAATTATGCTTAGGCAATAGCTTTTGACATAAATTTAAGTAGGATACAATATCTGTGCCCCAAGATAAATCGAGTGAGATTAGAAGTTAATTAAGGCAATAGCGTGATTCTACTAATAAAAAAATCTTATTTTAAATATGTAGGTATAAAATTATAATACTTCTTGGTTACTTCCAGAAAATCTTTTAAAAGGAATTAAAGAATAAGAAGATACAAGGAGCTTATCAAAACCCCATTTAAGCAATGTGACAGCTTATTCTTTATAATATTAAGTCCTCAAAATGGACTTTATATTGGCTATATAACTGAAAATATCCAAAAAATTGTATTTTCCTGGTAAGACAAGGAAATTTTAAAAAGGAAAAGAAAATGCTTGAGCACAAAGTCCTTAAATTATGCGAAACGGTCTGAGCAAATACAGAATGCAGAGGAGGCTATTTTCTTACACAGAGGTTCAAGTCACTGGCTATTTGAAACATTAAAAACACATTAGCCACTATGGCCAATAAAGTGATTGGTAAATCTGATTTTAAAAAGGTAATGCTTGAAATCCAAGTGCATTCTATAACCCTGTAAAGAGGAAGGAAATCTTACAGGGTAAGAGAATTAGGTTGGGATGAAAACCACGGAGGAGAGGAAGAAGAAATCTACTCACTCTCACATTTATACTATTATATATGACATAGGCCAGGAGAAAGAAAAAGGTTTTCTATTATTTCTTTCTATATTCTCATTGCATACCAATGAGAACATTCTTACATTCTCATTGGTTTGCATTTGAAAACTGCAACACAGAACATGCCCTCTTGGTGAATCTAATGATGTAGCTCTAAGGGACATTTTTGTAAATCTGACACTTTCCTGAATGAACTCCCAAAAGTCAGAATTTGAATACAAATGTCCCTATCTTGAGTAAACAATCTTTCCAGCTGTCTTCCAAGGTCTACTGGGGAGGGAATCAAGAGATCTTGGTTCTGTTACTTCCTGTGTGAGACTGGGAAAATGTACTTATTTGGGCCTGGATACCTCATACAGACACACAGCCTTTATTCTCAATTCCAAAAATCCAAAAACCTCTGAAAATCTTAACTCATTTGTCTACATGAACATAAAGCTATTTATAGTTTTTATTAACCTGACTTACTGTAACTACTCGTATTACAGAAATATTAATGTTTATGAGGTATTTATTACCTTTTTAGTGATCATTTTACAACAACTTATTTTGAAGTATTTTCAAACACAGAAAAGTATGCCAGAAAAAAACAAAGAATTCCCATATTCCTATCACCCAGATTCCCCAATTTTTAACATTTTTCATTTGCTCCATTTTTCTCTTTTTTAAAAAAATAGATACACTCTCGTAAGCATGTACATGTACACGATTAGCCTTTTCTGAAGTATCCAAGAACAAGCAGCAGACATGATTCCTATCAACCCTAAATACTCCAGTATTTCTTAAGACAAGGACATTCTTCTACAGAATCACCACATAAGTCTTTGAGTCAGAAAATCAACATTTATAAAACACTACTACCAATCTACAGACATCATTCAAACTTTGTCAACTGCCCAGTAATGTCAGGACATTCATTCCCTTCCCATATTCTCATTCTCTCCAGGTCTTTCATGTTCTTGACATTTTTCCAAAAATACAGAACTTTCATTCTGTAGGCTAATCATAAACTTAGATCTTTCTGCTATTTCCTCATGATCATGCTTTTTGGGCAGGGAAACCACTAACATGATACTCTGCTCTTTTCAAGGCTACACATCAAGGTGATGTGCCATACATGAAGTTGACCCACTTGTGATGTCAACCTTGATCGTCTGGTCATATTGTTCAGAAAATTTCTCCACTGTCATGTCATCCCTTAGTAACTAACTAGTAGTACGTAAGGGAGATATTCTGAGATTATGTCAATATCCTTTTCCTCACTAAACCTCATCAAACCCACAAGCCAGGCCTCAGTCTCCATTGAAAACTTCCATCTGAATTGAACTATGGGTGATGAACTATGACTGTCAAATGGTAATTTTCTATTTCTATTTTTATCATTCCTTCAATGTTTAATAGTTGGTATTCTACGGCAGGAAAGAGATTTCTTTTCTTACCTATCTATGCATCCATCTATCTCAGTATGGGCTCATGAATTTCCATTTTATTTAACGTTTTCCATTATTAATTTCCCAGACTGGCTAGTGGGAACTCTTTGAATTAAATTCTGGGCCGTTTTTTTTTCATGCTCCTATCGTTCTTTGAGTATCTGCTTACTTTCTGGCACAAATTCTAGTCTCATTTTATACTTTCTGTGCCTCAATCCTAGAATTAGCTATTTTGCCAAGAGGCTTCCTTCCTCTTCCCCTCCTGTTTTTTTTTTTTTTTTTTTTTTTTTTTTTTTTTTTTTTAGTGGAGGAAGAGACTCAGAAACCAATATTTGGGTACTTGGAGTATTCCCTAGGGTTGTCATTGCTTCTAGGCTCTTCAGAAGAGAAGGCTAAGAAATACACACATATATAGTAAATAAACTCACATATAGATACATCTATTTGTACATGTATATTGTTGTGTGTGCTTGAGTGTGTATGGTGTATAATCATGAGTGTTTATTTGTTCTAAAATCATTTCTTTCAAATTTCAAGCAATGTTTTATACTGTAGCAGGCTTTGATGAACGAATTTTTATTCACTATATTCATGTGCTCCATGGTAATATGTATTTTGATCTTAATCTCTTTTAGCTTTAGTCTCGTAAGATCTTCATACAGCGATCACCTCCTCCTTCTCATTCCATTTCCATAATTGTATTAATAAAGAAGATTCTGCTGAGGTCAGAGAATCAGGTAGAAATACAGGAAAAATATAATTTAAAATTTCCAGGTAAGGCATGGTGCTCATGCCTGCAATCCCAGCACTTTGGAAGACTGAGGGGAGTATATCACTTGAGGCCAGGAGTTCAAGACCAGCCTGGTCAACATGTTGAAACTCCATCTCTACTAAAAATACAAAAATTAGCCAGGAGTGGTGGCCCATGCCTGTGATCCCAGCTACTCGGGAGGCTAAGGAGGGAGAATCGCTTGAACCCAGGAGATGGAGGTTGCAGTGAGTAGAGACCTCACCACTGCACTCCAACCTAGGTGACAAAGTGAAACCCTGTCTCAAAAAAAAATTTTTTTTTCTATGACTATAACAATGTAATTGTAAGCATACGCACAGGAAATGTATATACTTTGTGTTCATTAGTAATATTAAAGTACAAAAAGATATAAATAAAACATAAAAGGTTTGAAAGAGGTTTTAAGTAGTTAAAATCTGCTCAATAAATAAGTTACAGAAAGATAAAGGTATTTATTTAAAATAGGCTTATATGACTAAAATTTATCAGTTTAATACAAATATGTGTTTAAAGTTTCAACTTTAAGTATACTATGCATATTTTATACCAGATTAGACTAACATGCCACCCCCACTACAGCTGGGAAGGTTAAACAACAGTATGCAAATCTGAATTGGATATAACAGCTGTTCAAATGCCAGGGCGTACTTTACTTTAAAATGTGACCATTTCGTTCTGTTAAATATAAACTGCTGTTCTAGCTATGTGTATTATTTTCCTTAAAAAATCCTTTTAAAAATAAATCATTTTCTGATATGTAGTAGAAGCACTAATAAAGTTCAATGTTTCTTTTTTTTAACTTTTTTTTCTCAACTTTCTGAAAAAATGAATGAGACAATTCTCTTCTTCATCTCTTACATCCCACTCATCTCAACAGCTTCTTTTGTTAATATAAAAATATGATAATTAATCATTGGAAGAGTGGTATTGCTTTTGATGAGACCCTGATTGCATTTCAAGTCCTCATTTTTGACAGAAACAAGTTTAGACACTTTTAATTGTGGACAATAATTCCACCCTGACTACGTGGTATACATGTTAAATTATAAGTTGTATAAGTACCATTCTCAAGGATAAAATCAAGAAATAAAGTCCTGAAGTTCCCAAGAATGACTACAAATACTTTATTTATAGAATATCATCATCATTAAAAGTCTGTAAGATTATTTGTAAATGAAGGAGATGGCCCATTTTTCAATTTCTTGGGACCTAGAATTTTAGTAAGATGATTTTAAACAAATTGCTTTTGAGAGAAGGCTCCTTAATCTGGTATCAATACTAAAAAAAATCACACACACACAAACAAAAAACAGGCTTTCTTCTTCCATTATAACACAGAAACTGAAATGAAAGCCCTGATGTAGAGAAAACCCACTTGTAATACAAGAAACACAAAAGCTAGGTACTGGAGGTATTATTACTGGAAATGGAAACGAAGACTTAGAGATAACTCTTCTAAAGTCACACAGGAAGTCAGCAGCTGCTCAATAAGAATGTTACTTACTCCTTTGAGTGGGCAGTGGAGAGTCTACATCCCTTCCTTCCTCCCCTAATAAACATGGGGCATGAGCCATGTGTCAGAAACTCTGCTAGGCTTGGAAGAATCAATGATAAACAAGACACTCGTAGTCTCTATTTATGGAATTGAGTATTTAAGAAGGGGATGATACAAGTAATTGCAATCCAGTGTGGTTATTGCTATGATAGAGAAAATACAGGATGCTACCAGAGCATAAACAGAGGTAGTCAATCTAGACTTGGTGTGGATCATAGAAGCCCTGAGGGAGACAGTGATATTTAAACTGCAGCCTGAAGAATACACAGAAGTCAGCCCGGCTGAGACGACAGTGGTAGGAGGTGGAGGGGGTGTGAGATTGGGGCTGTTGCTCCAATCAGAGGCAATATCATGTGTGAATGTGCCTTGGAGGAATTGGAATTAAGCAGAGCACAGGAAAACTCCTGTTTTGCTGATCTTCTCCTGCTTTTCTGCAAAGCCAAGGTACAGAACTGGCACCTGTCACTGTGTACTCTTCCAAAATGAGCAATGGAGCAAGAAGTAGAGTCAATGTGCTGGGGTAGCTATTTGCCCTTGTAAATGAAAAATTGATGGCCTACTTTTTTTCTACACAAAGATTAGGTCAATTCAGAAACTGTTCTTTAAATAGTTTCCAAAATTCATTATTTACAGTAGTAGGGCTACAGTTAGTAGGGAAAAGATGCTATCACCAGAAGTACTTAATTTTTTTTAGATTCTAGATCATAGCACTTACTGACCATATTAACTTAGGCTAGTTATATTGTATCTTTCGATTTCCTAACCATTAAGATGAAGGTCTGAAAACCATGGTCTGTACTTTCCTCCCCAACTCTAATATTTGGGCTACGTTAATAATATAACTATCAGGATCATAGTATCAAAACACCGCTCCTTGGCAGCCCTGGATTCCTTCAAGTTAGTTTAGAAATTTTCCAACTCAACCAGAGCAGCTCCAGTATTGTTAGATTTCTTTATTGGACTTCTGAGTAAGAAGTTTCTCAAGAGTTTCACAGCTTAAAAACTTGAAAACTACTTTTTGTCTCACTGTTCTGTTACATAGATAAAATGCTTAAATCCTTACTTAGTTGCTTAAAACATGGGGGCAATCCTCCTATTGGTGTGAATAAGGCCAAATCTATGAGTTCTTTAATGATGTTACAATATCATATTTATTACTCAATAAGAAGTTAATGTTAAGAGATATCATAAATTCTATCACAATAACCTGTTATGTGTCATTTCGGGATGAATAACCAGCTTTGTGTCATCTGGGGATATCTAATTAGGAAAAGTGGTATGATAAATATTTATATTCCTAGTTCAAAAATTGTTATTGTAAACATTGTGCTTATTGTTTTAAATTCAGAAATCAGAAAGAAACTTCAGTCATGAAGTATGTCCTTTAGTTAAACAAGTGTAAATATATGTACTATTCTATTTGGTAAGGTTAAAAAAAACCAGTGGCAGTAAGGCAATTCTAAATTTACCATGGATTATTTATTTAAGCTTGAAGATAAAACTGAGGTTTTATAAATGAGAAAATGATGTACTAAAAGCAAGACACTAAATCAATTTTAAACACCAAACACAATTTATGCCTGACTTTAAAACTCATCCACAAAACATTAATCTACACAAAGGCCAGAAGCTGAATGAAGCATAATTTGTGAAACTGATACCTTTCATCACAACCTCTAACTGAAAAGGTCATTAGATATATTATATCTAAGTGAGCAGCTTATTCCTGCTTCATTACTGATAATTAAGACAAGTAATATTTTCTTGACAGTAATGTGTCCGTTAACAGATATAGTCTAGTTTGCATAAAATAAGCATTAATTAGCATAGTACTATCCCAGATTTTTAAAAAAATTGAGTACTTGTGTAACACGGCTTCATCATTTTTTCCCTTAATTTCCAGGCTCAGAAAGCATAATGTACACATTAAAAAATTCATCTTTAGTCATATTTAAATTCATAAGGTACGTAGCTAAATAGGTATTCTGAAAACGCAACCAATGAAAGTGAAGGTACCTGTGACTGGGTATCATTTAAATTATCTGTACTAACTTGCCTTACTCTGAGCTATGTGAAATGCCAGAAGCAGCTATTTTTTAATGTTAAGACTTTTGAAGTCTTAATGTAGGAAATTTGGGGAAGTATAAAATCGTTTCTAAACTGACTGAAAACTAACAAGTAGGGCAAAGAGCCAAAAAAGTACCTTTAAAAGGCCTTGAATAAGAAAAGACATGATTTGCCTTTGCTTTTTTGGTGTTAAAAAAAAAAAAAAAAAAAAAAAAGAAAAAAAAACCCAAATGAAACTGAGTACTCAGTACAGAAAACCTCAACTATTACTAGTAATGACTAGTTATTACCAGATAAGACTTTTATTGTTTTTGGCCCGAGGCAAGATTTTCAGGGCCAACATGTTCTTTAAATAAAGAAGAAAGATCAAAATAAAATGATGGTAGGAAGCTAACAGAATTGTGCTTTTTTATTAACTCAGACTTTGTAAACTAATTCAGTGTAAGAGGATAAAGATTAAATTGGGATAACTGTGTCTCATACATGAAGTTCTAATTTTACTTTTCCACAAAGCTATAGAAGAAACTCACATTTTAGTACAAATAATCCATCACAATATTACAGATATAAAATATACATTTTCTTTTTAGGAAAAAGAAGAAGTATTTGTCTGGTCAGTGACCAAACATTATTTGAGATTCTACTGTGCGTGCTCCCTCTCACTTGAAGGAAGGTGAGGCAGATGGACTGGATTGTGGCACAGGTTTCTCTTAATTTGCCACATCTAGAAAAGGAGGAAAACAGCTATGCCCCGAATGCTGGCAATTTAGCTAGTAGAATGAGGTGGAAACAGATGGGCTTTCGAGTCAGCTACTCCTCTGACTGAATCTTGGCTTTGCTATTCAGCAGATATTTGATCTTGTGAAGAAACTCTCTTGAGCCTCAGGTCTTTCACATGAAAAAATCAGCTAATAATATTTATTCTGAGGGAATCATTCTAAAGATTAAGTGAGATAATGCATACAAAACACATGTTATTTTCTTTTCTTTCCCTTATGAGAGGAATATTATTTTGGTTCTATTTCACAGACCACCACCATTTCCCTGGTATATGGAGGATGGTAGAGAACAGTTATTGTCTGCTAATAAGCACTTCTCCAGGTTTCCATTAGCAGAGCAATGCTTCTTTGCCTGAGTGAAAAACAACCACCACCATCACAACCACAATCCTCTGAGAAAGATGCCAATTGTCTCTATTTAATAGGTACGAAAACTGAAGCAAAAAGACATTATTTGCTGAGCTCACACATCCAGTAAGTGGCAGAGTCAACTTTCAAATTCAGGCTGTTGAATTACACAGCCTCATTCTAAAGCACTATACCATACTACTTTATAGAGTACATAGAACATAAGATGGGAAATCAGTGGCCACAGACTTCCTATCATAAGCAAGGAGCTGGGCAGGGGCTTTCACATAATGTAATTCTCAGTCTTTCTTCCACCCTCCATTTGGACAAATGCATCAACCCAGAGAGGAGTTGGGAAGGAGAAATGCACTACATCCGCCCAGTGTGTAAGCCATGTTTTTCATTCTTCTTTCTTTCTTGTTTTTTTTTAGAGACAGGTTTTTATTTTGTTGCCCAGGATGAAGTGCAGTGGCACAACTGAACCTCACTGCTGACCCCCAAACTCCTGCACTCAAGTGATCCTTCCAGCTTAGCCTTCGGAGTAGATGAGACTACAGGTGTGCACCACCATACCTGGCTAATTCAAAAAAATTTTTTAGAGTTGAGGTCTTGCTATGTTGCCCAGGTTGGTCTTCCACTCCTGGCCTCAAGTGATCCTCTCACCACTGAGTAGGCGAGAGCCACTGCACCCAGCTTGCCACTATTTTCAAGTAAAGATGAACCTATTAAAGCTAAACACATTCTTGCAGGACAAGATACTAATTAATAATTAATCATACTTTAATCAGTATACTAAATAGTCTATGCCTAAAAGCTCCTCAAATAATTAAAGCGAACCCAGTGCAAGGTGCTTGTATGCCATAGAAATTTTGTTTAGCATTCCACTCAATGACAAAGTTAACAAATTGCCATAAATTAGAGAAACTAAATATATTAGTCTAGATCTAATTTACTGTTCTCCCAATGATAAAAGCTGCAAACAGGAAGTACCCTCATTTCCTCCCCTTGAGCCCTCACAATTTTTTTCTCTTTTTATGGAGGCTCAAATTAATCTAATATGTATGTGAAAGTTAGGGACCCTCATAATTTCGTATCTCTAGGCACTTCTACATACTGTTCACTCTTCATAGGTCAGTGACTATGCATATTAGTAAAATAATAGCAATACTGGAAGTTCATTTTCTAGCATAGTATTATTAATTCTACATTTCTTGAGTGTATACTCTGCTTAGCAATGTGCTATATAGATTTTGAATATTATACAAAATGGTACCTTCTTGTTCTATTTACTACATGAAATCTTTGACATTAATGAAACATGACACAGTACTGTATTCTATTATGAAATTTCCTCTACTCCAATATACCTGGTAAGACTTAGTGGGGGTCAAAAAGATCAAAAGAGTGGGAGGAAAGAATGCCTGAAAGATTAGATTTATCTTTAGATTTTAGTTCACATTCAACTACTTGGGTTATGACTTTCAAAGGTCAATTATTTTTAGCTAAATAAGTAGAAAATTGGTCCTGGTAAGCAGGCATGTATCTTCCAGGGGTGAGGATGGAGGTGGGGATAAGGAGAAACCATTCCCTTGCATTACAGCAAATGATACAATAATTTCACATTCATATATTTAAACAGCATTAGCATAACACCATTCTTTGTAGAAAGGGATGTTAACATTTAGAAGATTGTAATTATTTTAGGAATAATGAATTTCTATAAGGCATCTGTTTTTTCCAAAGTATTTTGGTTAAAGCCTGATTTGCGTGAAAACATAAATAACCTCTTGCTCCAGACTCAGAGCATCAGCAAGCTTTAACAGATGGCCTCATTTAAAAATCATTTGTTAAGATATCTCACATTTATCCAACACGCTGTCAACGTCTTCCTTTCATTCAATCGTGATTTTACATATTTCTGTCATAAATATTTTTTAATCCTGTGCATTCAAGGAAATAACACAATTTACTATTTATACTTAATTTGGTTTGAGGGTAACCCTGATTCTTTTAAACTTATGCCATTAACTAAAGTACTGTAGAATGATTAATTACAGAAAAATACAAAGTTTAACATTAACTCATGAAAATGCAATCAAAAGCAACATTAGGCCGGGCGCGGTGGCTCACGCCTGTAATCCCAGCACTTTGGGAGGCCGAGAACGGGCGGATCACGAGGTCAGAAGATCGAGACCATCCTGACTAACACGGTGAAACCCCGTCTCTACTAAAAATACAAAAATTAGCCGGGCGTGGTGGCGGGTGCCTGTAGTCCCAGCTACTCGGGAGGCTGAGGCAGGAGAATGGCGTGAACCCAGGAGGCGGAGCTTGCAGTGAGTGGAGATCGCGCCACTGCACTCCAGCCTGGGCGACAGAGCGATACTCCTTCTCAAAAAACAAAAAAACAAACAAACAAAACCAAAAGCAATATTTTAATCAAGGTACAAGTGGAAAAAGTAAAATAATTGAAAAATTATCTATCCCGCACCCGCGTCTATTACTCTTTCCTTCTCCTTTCTTTCATTCTCAAGAATCTGGAACAGTGTTGATATTTGCTGTCTCTATTTCCTTACCTCCCATTCACTTTTTATACTGTCAAAGAAATTGCAAAAGTCATTCAATCTTTAACCAATTACATGTAATTAAGGTTTTGAGCCCTATGCTCCAATTTCTTGGTCAATGGTCACCTATGAGCCTCATATTGCCAAATGCCATAGACTTCTCTATCTATGAGTCAATTGTTGACTTCCTATTCATTGCTCAATGCATTTGGCATTGTTCATTATTCCTTCAAAATTCTCTCTTCTCTCAATTTCCATGAGACCACTCCACATGATTCTTCTGCCTTCTTCTCTTCCGAATCTAAGCATGTTTTCTGATCTTACATGTTCTAATGTCTTCAACTACCAGCTATATAACAATGATTCCCAAATACACCTTTGGATCATGTTTCTCCTTACAACAAATTTCACACATCCAAATGTTCAAAGGTTATATCCACCTGTATGTCCTATTCTACATGTCTCAAACTGCACCTTTTTCTATGGTCCCTATTTTAATGAAAGACACTGATCCCATCTAGTCACCCAAATCAGGTATTTGGAAGCCAGTTTAGACTCCTCCTTCTCTCTTACAAAATGACTAAGCTCAGTTGATTTTATCTCATGTCTAATCATTATGATGAAGGTGATGGTGATGATGATGATCACCTAGTTTCTGCAACAGTTTCCTAACTTAACTCTTGGCCTCTAGTCTTGTCACCCCACCCCACCCCGACTCCAATCTCTTTTCATACTCCTGCCAGAGTGATTTTTTTTTTTTGAGGCAGGGTCTCACTCTGTTGCCCAGGCAGGAGTGCACTGGCATGATCTCAGCTCACTGCAACCTCCACGTCCCCAGCTCAAGTGACCCTCCCACCTGAGCCTCCCAAGTAGCTGGGACCACAGCTGTCCGTCACCATGCCTGGCTAATTTTTTGTAGAGATGGGGCTTCACCATGTTTCCCAGGCTGGTCTTGAACTCCTGGGCTCAAGTAATCCATCTGTCATGGCCTCCCCAAGTGCTGGGATTATACTTGTGAGCCACTGTACCAGGCCCAGAGTGATACTTCTAAAACACAAATCTGATTGGCGATCTCTGCATAAAATACTTTAATGGTTCCAAATTACCCATAGGACAGAATCCAAAATCGTGAGCTGGAAATCACATCATGACCTGCCTCTCTCAGACGACTTCCTTCCTTTATCCATGTTTAATCTGAAGTTTTAATAAAATAGTCAAATGCTAGAATCTAATTATAGTGAATATGTTTATATTTAAGATAATCAAGATGAGAAGCTATTTCATATAAAAAAAAAAACTCCACAAGATCATGAAAAATCAGAAATATGGTACAGGTAGAGTCTAGAATAAAAATTAGTGTCAGGATAAATAATAACAAACCAGACTTTCTTGGTATTGATTAGAGAAAGAAGGTGACAACCTTAATTGTATTAGGGCTAACATGACAAAATAAATAATAGATTACTAATATATAAAATGTATATATTTTTCATAGGTGAGTTTGGCTTTCATTTTGACTAAGTCATAAAGCCTACAAGAAAAGGAAACTGTATTATAAGAGACTATAGAGAAGTTGTGTGATAACCCCTAGAAAAGACAATTTTAACATAAAACGTTTACACATAAAAGTATTAATGTGCTATAATCATTTAACCATATATAGGAAAGAATTATTTTTTTTTGAGAAGGAGTCTCGCTCTGTCATCCAGGCTGGAGTGTAGTGGCGTGATCTCGGCTCACTGCAACCTCCACCTCCCGGGATGGAGCAATTCTCCTGTCTCAGTCTCCTGTCTCTGCCTCCCGGCTAGCTGGAACTACAGGCATGTGCCACCATGCCCAGCTAATTTTTTTGTATTTTTAGTAGAGAAGGGGTTTCACCATATTCATCGAGCCAAGATGGTCTTGATCTCCTGATCTCGTGATCCACGCGCCTGGCCTCCCAAAGTGCTGGGATTACAGGCGTTGAGTCACTGCACCCGGCCAGAAATGTTTTTAAAATAAACTTTATTAATAAAATTCCTTAAAGTCTCTGCATTTCATATGTCTTCACTAATTTATTAAAGTTTGGATACAAATCTGTTAAGTTTCAACTCTTCTGTTACAAATTGGTAATTCACTACACTCCTCTTGAAGTAATTGCACTACTGCATTGAAACCCATTTCAATTAACTATGTAATTGGAAATAGTAAAAACATGCACAGGTTAGGTAAATTATTCAGTAACTTAAAATTGTTTTTTCAATTAAACTTCTTTTGCTATTTTGTTGTTGTTGTTGTTGTTTTGAGGCAGAGTCTTGCTCTGTTGCCAGGCTGGAGTGCAATGGCGCGATCTCGGCTCACTGCAACCTCTGCCTCCTGGGTTCGTGATTCCCCTGCCTCAGCCTCCCAAGTAGCTGGGATTACAGGCGCCCGCTAGTACGCCCGGCTAATTTTTTGTATTTTAGTAGACACAGGGTTTTACCATGTTGGCCAGGATAGTCTCGATCTCCTGACCTCGTGATCTACCCCCTCGGCCTCCCAAAGTGCTGGGATTACAGGCGTGAGCCACCGTGCCTGGCCTAAACTTCCTTTGCTATTAGGACCCTTTCTTTCTGCACAACTTTTTGTAAAAGCTTTTCAGTATTATGTCTTAAGCATCAATTTATGGTTACATAGGTACATATATTGAAACCATTTTATTTTATAATTTGTTTAATAAGATCAAAATCAGGAATATCAGCAGCTCCTTGAAAGTGCCTTCAGCTCCTTTCCAGACACTCCCCATGAAGACAGTGTCCTGTGTTTCTTTCTAAAAGTCTATTGTTTTGTCTTTCATATCAGACTGCACTCCATCTGGAATTGATTTTTGTTTACGCTGTGAAGAAGGGGTCAAGATTTACTTTGGTTCTCATATGGATCATACGGATACCAGTTTTGACTGAGTACTATTTATTGAAAAGCACATCATTCCCCATCTGCACTAGTGTTATTTTTGGCATAACACAGGTGATCATATACATATGGGTCTGTTTCTGGGCTCTTTTCTGTCCAGTTTGGTTACAACGATCCATCGTTGTGTCAATACCACAAATCTTGATATAGAGTAGTCCTCCAACTTTGCTATGTGTAAAGATTATTTTTTGGGGCCGGGTGCTGTGGCTCATGCCTTTAATCCCAGCACTTTGGAAGGCCGAGATAAACGGATCACTTGAGGTCAGGAGTTTGAGACCAGCCTGGCCAACATGGTGAAACCCCATCTCTAGTAAAAATACAAAAATTAGCCAGGGGTGGTGGCGCACACCTGTAATTCCAGCTACTTGGGAGGCTGAGACAGGAGAATCACTTGAATCCCCAAGGTGGAGGCTGCAGTGAGCCAAGATTGATCCACTGTACTTCAGCCTGGGTGACAAAGGGAGATTCTGGTTTTTTTTTTTTTTAATTTAAAGATTATCTTTTTGATCCCTTGTATTTTTTTATTTTGCAAAAATTTATGCTGGGATTTTTATAGGGACTGCACTGAATATAAACATAAACTCTGGAAGAAGTGATACACCAATTTATATTTGTAGTAGCTTTAGTTAGACTTCAAAGTTGTGTAGGATCATAGCAGTTCTTACTTGGGTAGGACTGCACAGAGCATTGTTGAATGCCAGAATACCCTAGCCTCATGTATTAAATATTACTGACAATCACTGTAATAATCAAAACCATGGTGATACCAAAGAACCGAACAAGTTCATTCAGTAAAGTTTCTTTCCTATGGTTCAAGTCTATGATTCCTATTGTTCATTTAATAATCATTTACTTAGTATCTAATAAGTGATCTTTTCTACCGCTCATCAATTTTGACATTTGTATCTAGTTAATTGAATTTATCCCATAGTACAGATACAACAAATCTCTTCTTTATTAAATTGTGAATTCTTTAAAATAGAAACAATGTCTTATTTTTGTATCTCTAGTACCCCCTATATAGTAGGCTTTTAACTAGATGTTTAGCAAATTATCTTAATAGACCATAAAATAATTTTAATTCACCTAGAACATTAATCTTAAAATGCCCATGGCCTTGAAACCTGCAGAAATGATGATGGATTTAAATGTTCATGAAGGAAAATATCACTGGTGTTTCACAAAATTTAGAAGAGCTTGAGTCTGTTTCATCTGTCCTAGAGTAAAATTCAAAATAATACACTCAATTTGCCAATTTGAAACTTTAACAGTATGGTAGTTTTAACACAGCTTTTAAATTATAGTTTTTAAAATGGAAACCTCATACTTTGAAGTGGTACAAAAAATTATAAACTTGAAAATTTTTCAAAAGCTATATGAAAACTAAAAAACTCCAAGCTTTGTATTTTTAGTCAAGCTTACACAAGACACCATAAAAGCTCCTAAAGAGTTGCATAGCAAAAATCTCAATGCTTACTTACAAGATATGGCATAGAAAGAAACTACACATTTGTGTCTAAAATAAGCTGTTCTAAAAATATATTACATGGCTAATGTTAACAAAATAGGATACAAAAATAGAAAGAAGAATGATGACTAGCTAAGCTTGGGCTTTGTGGGGAGAAGAAGGGAAGGTAAATAAAAATAAGAAATAAATTTATGTAAATATAAATAAAATATTTGGATAGTACCAAATATACTGATTCAGTGAAATATTTTGGCACTATGGGTGAAATAAAGGCATAGAATATATACTTTTCGACCTCAAGAAACTTACAGTCAAATGGGCAACATAAGTGTCAAAATAAGTAATACAAATAGAAAGCGATGAGTACATAAATATTTTATAGTCCAAATGACTTTCAAGATGCAACTCAAATATCATCCTTCTGTAGCTTTCCCTGAACAACTGCCTCATTTTATTAGTCTTTGTACAGTATTTTCAAACCTAACTCTATTTTTGTAGCAGTCAATTTCTATTATAGTTGTTTATATGTCAGTTTTCTCTACTAGACTATGAGCTCTTTATGGGCAGGAGTTGTGTTAATACATATTTGTATCCTCACAAAAGGCCTGGCGCATGGTAGTATTTCTTATACTTACTCAACTTGAGCTAATACAGTATCATACAAAACGTACAAAAATGAGAGAACTGAACAATGAATGCCAAGGTGCTAACTTTACAAATACAAAAAAAGATCAATTTATGATGCAACTGTCAGGCGAGGCTCAGGGAGCAGGTGAGATTTGAGGTCAGCTCTGAATATGTATGTGAGATCTCAGCAGGGGCAAAGACAGTAATCATCCTGGAAGTGTGACCAAAGTAGTGCTACTAGACTTACTGCTTCTGCACCTTTCTAACAACAGCAGCTAGTGAGGAAGGCAAATATGTAAAGAAGCACCTATGAGTCTTATTGATGGGCCACTAATTTTACAGTCTTGAATAATCTATCATTCTTCCTCCTCTTTCATCATTCAGATCCTGGCAAATATCAAGTATAGTATCAAGTACAGCTCTTCATTTAAATCTCTCTTATATTTGTCAATAGCTTGGCTGAAACTGTTGCATAGTTGGATGGGATGCTGACATTACAGAAGCACTGAATCAACATCAGTATCTACTTACCTTTAGACTTGTTCTCTTTGAAATATAAAGCCCTAGGCCGGAGGTGGTGGCTCATGCTTGTAATCCCAGAACTTTGGGAGGCTGAGGCGAATGAATCACCTGAGGTCAGGAGTTCAAAACCAGCCTGGCCAACATGGTGAAACCCCATCTCTACTAAAAATACAAAAATTAGCTGGGCGTGGTGGTGGACACCAGTAATCCCAGCTACTAGGGAGGCTGAGGCAGGAGAATTGCTTGAACCCGGGAGGTGGAGGTTGCAGTGAGCCGAGATCGTGCCATTGCACTCCAGCCTGGGCAGCAAGAGTGAAATTCCAACTCAAAAAAAAAAAAAAAAAAAAAAAAAAGAAAAGAAATATAAAATATAAAGCCCTATTTGTTCAAGCACCTATCAGTTTTCTTTTACATGCACTGTAACCATTTCCTCACTGATGTATCTTCTGTTCACGTTCTTCCAGATCATCAAAAAATGTTACTTTCCCTTTCAATCTTCTTCTAATTTGCCTTCAAACAGATGTAACATCTCTCTCCTTAAGTCTCATAGCATTTTACGTTTCTTTATTACACTTAGGATATTTTGCCCTGTATTGATTTTTGCACATCTATCTAATCTCTTCTACAACTGTATTCACTTTTCTGGTGGAAAAATGGTGTTTTACTTATTTGTTTTATACATAGTAGGTGTCTAATTTTTCGAACTGATTTAGACTAAGTATACTTTACTGTAGTATGCAGGTTTACAAACAATTCTATACGGTATGGTGCAAAGTCTGGGCATGTAACAAATCAAACTCTGTTTTTTCTGCCCCTCCAGAAACCTCATTCACAATGTAGAACGAAGCCTAATTATACATGACTGTTAGATGAATTTAAAATGCTTTTCTCTGTTCAGCTGGAATATACACTTCAGAAGGAGAAAAGCCTGAAATCTTATTTCAGATTTATCCTCAACTCCCCTCATGATACAAAGTCAAATTTCAAAAAAAAAAAAAAAAAATCTAAATATGTGAGTGTAAATTTTTACAAAAATAGAAGTTACCAAGTTGGTTAATTTCAACTGTTACTAATGAGTCAGGATATACTGACATTTATGACTTTCACCAAGAAATCTTAACCTCAGGTTAATAAAGGTACAATCAAACTTTATCTTTTTTGATACATAAGCTAATTAATACCTCAAAAATACTTAATTTGGGAATACCTGAGCTCCTCAGTATAAATTAACTATATTTTAAATTGAGTTTTTATAGTCCCTAATAGTTTTATTTCAACATGATCGCTTTACATTAAATAAAATGAGTCTACTTTAGAGTTCTTCCTTAACAATTTAATTACTAAACTCTGCAAAGAAGCTTTTCATGATGTAGGTTCATCTACCGTGCAGCCTACTGAATACAACATTGGAAGATTAAATACAACCTTCTCTATTGCATACAACATTTGCTAACACTCAAGGGCAGTGGATTTAAACATATTTTAATTGTCAAACCGCTACTTCAAATGATATGTATGAAACAAATAAAACACATATGCTCTGATTCAAGCAGGGGTGAGTATAATGAACTTAGTGTCTTCCTTGCCCTTTGGTTCCTTCTTGCTTATACCCCTCTACAACCTTATCCAAAACTCAAACCAACAATTTCAGAGGATCTTCTGTGGAACCACTGGGGCCATAGCATTTTGCAAACCAATGCTCTAGGGTAAATATATATGTTTCAAAAACTAATGATGCCAGTGCAGAAATATTTTCATAAATATCATTTTAGCAAAATGGGATTCTTGCCAGTTTCAAGATGTATTATACCTAATTCAATTCCTTCGGTATAATAAGGAACCAATAAGTGCTTAATTTTCTTCACAATGATGTTACAATAATAAAAAGTATGTTGGAGACTTCTGGTTTCCAGTCCTACATGTAATGAACTTGAAGTTGTCATTCCTGTCTCCACAAGCAAAAAGCTGAACAAACTGAAAAATCAACAAATCTTAGATCCATCAGATAATTGGGGTCACAGGGAAACCACTGCCCTCTACAATTATAGAGATGATAGGTAGATACAGAGAATCACAACTTATCCAAGTAAAACCCAAAAAAAAAAAAAATTCTCCACAGGGACCAGTACCAAAATCTAAACTGTAAAAGACAAACTGTTAGAAGCTCATGGTGGACATTAGAGAGTACACAACTCCAGGGGGACCCAGCCCTAGAAATGAAAGACTCAGTACTGTCAAGATTTCAGTTCTTTCCAACTTGATCTATAAATTCAATGTAATCCAAATAAAAATCCAAGTAAGTTATTTTATGGATATTGGCAAACCGACTCTAAAGCTTATATGGAAAGGCAAAAGACCCATAATAGCCAACACGATACTGAAGAACAAAGTCACAAGACTGAAACTACCTGTTTTGGGCTGAATCGTTTCCCTTCAAAATTCATATGTTAAAACCCTTATGCATAGTATCTCATAATGTAACCATATTTGGGTATAAGGTCTTTGAGGAGGAATTAAGTTAAAATGACGTCTTTAGGATGTGCCCTAATTCAATATGACTGGTGACCTTATGAGAAACAGAAATTTAAACTCAGACCTGTGCAAGCACAGAGGGAAAACACAGGGAGAAACAGTCACCTATAAGCCAAGCAGAGAAGCCTCAGAAGAGATTAACCCTGCTGATATCTTGATCTTAGACTTCTGACCTCCAGAACTGTAAGAAAATAAAATTTCTATTGTTGAAGTCAGCAAGTATGTGGTATTTGTTGTGGTTGCACTAGCAAACTAATACACTGTCTGACTTCAAGATACAATATAAAGATACCATAATCAAGACATGTGGTATAGTCTTGATTATGGTATATGTGGTGCATGAATATAGATTATGGTATATATGGTACATGAATATAGTCAACTGAACTTGAATATAGTTGCATGAAGACAGTCAACAAACAAATGGTATATAAAATATACAAAGAACTTTTAAAATTCAACAATAACAGAAAAGCCAACTTAATTTAAAAATGGGCAAAAGATGTGCATAGACAACTCACCAAAGAAGAGAGATGGATGGCAAATAAACATACAAAAAGAAGTTCCATATCATATGTCCAGAAAATTGCAAATTAAAACAATAATGAGATGCCACTCTCATTTTCTACATTTTAGAAAAATGGCTAAAATCCAAAACACTGATAACACCAAATGCTGACAAGGATGTGGAGCAACAGGAACTCTCATTCACTGCTGGTGGGAATTTAAAATGGTATAGCTACTGTGGAAGTCAGTTTGGCAGTTTCTTACAAAATGAAATATGCTCCTATACAATCCATCAATTACACTCCTTGATATTTACCCAATGAGTTGAAAACTTATGTCCACACAAAACCTGCACATGGATGTTTATATCAGTAGCTTTATTCATAATTGCCAAAACTTGGAAGCAACCAAGATGTTCTTTAGTAAGTGAATGAATAAATAAACTATGGTACACCCACACAATGGAATATTATTTAGCACTAAAAGAAACGAGTTACCAAGCCAGAGAAAGACATGGAAGAATCTTAAATGCATACAAACACACACACACACACACACACACACACACACACACACACGCAATAAATAATAATAATTATTTACTAATTTTGAGACAGTGTCTTGATATGTCACCTAGGCTGGAGTGCAGTGGTGTGCGACCACGGTTCTCTGCAACCTTGACCGTTAAGGCTTAAGTGATCCTCTCACCTCAGACTCCTGAGTAGCTGGGATCACTGCTGCACACACCACCACACCTGGCTAATTTTTAAAATTTTTTGTAGAGACAGGGGTCTCATTTTGTGGTCCAGGCAGGTCTCAAACTCCTGGCCTCAATCGATCCTCCCACCTCGGCTTCCCAAAGTGCTGGGATTACAGGCATGAGCCACTGTACCTGGCCTTAAATGCACATTGCTAAGGGAAAAAAGCCAATATGAAGAAATACAAACTATGTAATTCCATGGCATTGTGAAAAAGGCAAAATTGTTTATTGAAACAGTAAAAAGATCAACAGCTGTCAGACATTGGGGGAGGGAGGAAAGGAGGAGAGAAGAATGAATAGGTAGAGAACAGGGGATTTTAAGGAAAGTTTCACGATTCCATATGACACTGAGATGGGAATATGTGTCATTATACATTTGTCAAGACCCACAGAATGTCAAAACAGAGTGAATCTTAGTATAAAGTATGGACTTCAGTCAATAATAACGTATCAATTCTGGCTCACCAATTGTAACAAATATTCCACACTAATGCTAGACGTTAATAATAGGGGAAACTGAGGAATGAGTGGATGGGTATATGGGAACTCCATATTTTCCTTTCAATTTTTCTGTAAGCCTTTTAAAAACTCTTTAAAAAGTCTATTAATTAAATAGTCTACATCAATGTTAAGTATTTAATTCCATTCTTGTTTTTTAAAATCACATTGGCATAACCTAAAGATCTATTTTTGTAGATTATAATAAATTACTATAACCATGAAAAAACTTGGAGTTTTCTAAATTTCAATGTACTACATAACATAAAGCAGAGGTCTTGAAACTGGAAAATGCATCCCCTTTGGGTTTTACAAAGACTTTCCAATAGCTATGTGGGCATGGGGAGTTTCAAAAGAATTCAATTTTGAGATCCTCAGTTTCCATAGTTATTCTCTCCTAAAATTAATCTACTTGAAAATGTACCTACAGTCTGCAAGTTCTCCTTTCCCATTTAATTGAACTTGGCAAAAGAAGGCACAGCTCTCACTCACCTTGGACCTTAGTGTGTGGTACATTGCTCCTAAGGGAGAGTCCCATAATTGCAAAACAGATGAACTAAAGGGACTTGCATTTTGTTTCATGATGACCATGGGACACACTCATGGCAACAGAAAGTGAGGAGATTGTCCTATAAACTATTTAATTAGAATTAAAAAATGAAGTTGGACTTTGTTCTCATCAATTTGATAATGATTGCCAAATAGACTATATTACAAACCTTTTCTACTAATTGAATGAGCTAAGCCTATACTTCATGATTTGGATGAAAATATTCTAAAGCATGTATTCAATAGGTCAGAAATTACACACTTTGTCACTATTTAAACATGTAATAGAAAATTTTATATCAACTTTAAAAAAGTGTGAGGAGGCACATGGTTTTAAAAAATGATGTAAATATAAATAAAAATATTGATATTGAATGAAACTTGCTAAACTTGGCCATAACCCAAAAGCTACAAAGAGGGCTTGGCCTTTGGAGTCTCTTACAGGCTTGAATTGGAGCTTAGCCATGCATTTGATATGTGATTTTGTGCCAATGACTTAACCTCTCTAAGCCTCTTTATCTGACTCTTAGAACTAGCTGTGGGGATTAAATAATACCAGCAAAGTGCCTATACAGTGTCTAACATTTAGTACCTACTAAATAATAGCAATAAATGATATTATTTCAACTAGTATAAGCTTCCAAATTCAGTCATTCTTGTATATAATTTAACTAGGGAAGAAGAGAGGAAACAATTTCAGAGAAACTGAGACATACTAACTCTTTTTTTGAGCACCTTACCATAGGTAAGATACTGTTCTAAACAGAATGGAATGGACAAAAATCCTTGTTCTTCTGAAACCTACATCCTAGTACAGGAAGACGGAAAGTGAACATAACAGATATGAAAATTATACAGCATATTAGAAGGTGGTGAGTGCTATGGGAAAACATGAAGCAGACTAAGAATGATTGGCAATGGCAGAATGGGGGTAGGTTGCTACTCGGAAAAGAAGAGTCAGGAAACTCTCATTAAGAAGGTGATATATGAACAAATATTTGAAGGTATTGAGGAAGTTAGCTATGAAAAGATCTGAAAGAATAACATTTCAGGCAAAGGAAACAGGCAGGAAAGGCCCTGAGGCTTACTGTGTTCAAGCAAGGAGGCCAGTGTGACTAAAATGGAGCAAACGGTAGGAGAGGAATAAAAGATGAGATCAGGCTGGGCGCGGTGGCTCAAGCCTGTAATCCCAGCACTTTGGGAGGCCAAGAGGGGCAGATCACGAGGTCAGGAGATCGAGACCATCCTGGTGAACACGGTGAAACCCTGTCTCTACTAAAAAAATACAAAAAACTAGCCGGGCAAGGTGGCGGGTGCCTGTAGTCCCAGCTACTCAGGAGGCTGAGGCAGGAGAATGGCGTAAACCCGGGAGGCGGAGCTTGCAGTGAGCTGAGATCCGGCCACTGCACTCCAGCCTAGGTGACAGAGTGAGACTCCGTCAAAAAAAAAAAAAAAAAAAAGATGAGATCAGAGAATAAAGGCAGCCAGGTCACATGGGGTCTTGGTGGCCACTTAAGGACTTCTGAGTGAGATGAAGAATCAACAGAGAGTCTGAGCAGTGAAATGATATGATCTGTCTCATGTTTTAAAAGAACTATCCTCTTGGCTACTGTATGAGAACAGACTGAAGGAGGTCAGGGTTAAAAGAAGAAATCTAGTTAGTAGGCTTGGACTGAGTGGTAGCATTGGAGGTGGCAAAAACTGCTTAAATTATGAATATATTTTAAATCAAAGCCAACAGGATTTTCTGTCAGATTGAATGTTGGGTAAACAGTAATTGTTTTCTTCTATTTAAAGAGGGGAAAAATCTTCCTATAAACACCTGAAAAAGATTGTATAACTACAGAGTTTTTAGAGGGAAGGGACTTCTTTCATAACTTCCACAGTATTAAGTATCTAAGATGTTAAGTGAGAACAGAAACCATATATAGCATTTGCATTTCCCACAGTGCCTACATGATCACTTTGGCACTGTACATGCTTAATATATTTTTGAAAAAGATTAAATGTATTAATTGTTATACTACACTCCCTCTCATGACTCTTGGGGGCAACAATTCCACCCATTCAATCTGTCACAATCTCTTCCCTGGCCTGCCCTTAACTCTTCACTTCTGACAGTGATGATTTTTCCTACGTGCAAGAATGTATATGCTAAGGAAACCAGATGGAGAAATGACTGCCTTTTTGTAGTATTAGCAATAAAATAGAAAAAAGAGGGTTACAGCGGTAACCAAGCATTCAGTTTCCATAATTTCCAAAGCTTTGTTACTGCCACATTTTGTACAAACATGTACACACTTTACAATCCAAGTGCTTTTTTTTTTTTTTTTAACTAGGTAATAGAAACCTGAATTAATGAAGACATTGTTACTGCTATTATACAAAGAGGTAACATTCAGTTTTGTTTTACTAATATGGACAGAACGTTAATTCAGTTCTTAAATGTAAATTCTTTCAGAAATCCTGTTTTTGAATAAGTTTAACTTTACGAGTGCCTTCAGGTTTGAGAGAAAAGTCATGCTCTAGCATTTTTTTAAACAGCCCTTACATGAAGACTGAAGCATTGCAGGGAAGAGGGTTTTATTTCCATTTACTTCCAATCCTAAAATGAACACCTGGTAAATGAAGAAAAATGGTTGGCAGGTCAAGTTAAAACGGTAACTCTTTTCACAGTTTTATCAATGAGACTTTCCTTTCCATATTAAATATTTTAGCACAGCTTTCCAAATATTCTATAGACTTCTGTTCAAATTAGATGGAAATACATGTTTCCTTATTTTCTAACTTTTATTTAACAAAATGTGTCAACTGAAGACATGGTGATGACTGGTTGCATCACACTTAAAGGTTTTTCTATTAAGTTGCCAAGAGCATGCAAGCAATTAAACACACCAATCTGGAAACAAGTTTTTCCATATTTTGTTAGTGAAAAATGTGTCTCCAATGTTCTCGTGTGAATCTTTATTAAACAAAATTTTCTACAATGCTTACAATGTTCAATGTTTAAAACGTTCTGAAAGGTTTATGAAATAATATTCTATTAGATGCTCTATTAAATAAAAATTTCAAGAGATTCCACACAGATTTTGTCCTGTTGTTCACTTCCAATAGAAAACAACACCAATGACCCCAATTTCTCAAATGCTGTAATTAGAGGGATGAATTGTTGATGTATTCTCCATGCAGGATACCATCAAAGGTCATAATTTGGTTTGTTTTTATGGCCACACATTACATTTCCTGTGGACCCAGGCAATCTTAAATACCCAGTTATATCTTAATAAGCAAGGAGTTCTCTAATATGGGCAATATTTTGAATGAATGTTTTATTATAATGAATAGCACTTCTAAGAAATACTTCTCTATTTCCGTTAGAGTAACCATGAGCTAACTAGCATTTCATCAGATATCAAAAAAATCAAGAGGTAAATACTAGTGCATCATATTGTGTAGAAGAAATTCCAAACATATTTAGCATGCTTAAACATAGATTACCAGGTGTTCTCTTTTAAATAATTCGTATCTATAGCATATAAAGTTTTGACAATTAAAATTGTGGAGCTTATGATAGATAACTGATAATGGGACTATGATTTATGCACTAAAATTGTGGCAACTGAGATCTCATCAAAAACTACTGTCAGGCCGGGTGCAGTGGCTCATGCCTGTAATCCCAACATTTTGGGAGGCTGAGGCAGGAGGATTGCTTGAGGCCAGCAGTTCAAGACCAGCGTGGGCAACATAGCGAGACTCCATCTCTACAAAAAATAAAATTAACAGGATGTGGTGGCACATGTCTGTAGTCATAGTTACTTGGGAGGACAAGGCAGGAGAATCATTTAGAGCCCAGGAATTTGAGGCTGCAGTGAGCTATGATCATACCACTGTATTCCAGCCTGGGTGACAGAGCAAGACACTGTCTCAAAAACAAACAAACAAACAAACAAACAAAAAACAACCCACCAATGGCTCACGCCTGTAATCCCAGCACTTTGGGAGCCTGAGGCGGATGGATCGACTGAGGTCACGAGTTTGAGATCAGCCTGGCCAACATGGCGAAACCCCATCTCTACTAAAAATACAAAAATTAGCCAGACATGGTGGTGCACGCCTGTAGTCCCAGCTACTTGGGGGGCTGAGGCTGGAGAATCGCTTGAACCCAGGAGGCGAGGCTGCAGTAAGCCGAGATCACACCACTGCACTCCAGCCTGGGTGACAGAGGGAGGCTCCATCTCAAAAAAAAAACAAAGACAAAAACAAAAAAACCCACCAAAAACCAAAAACTATTGTCATCCCTTTATAGTTTTATTAATTTCCAGGTTTTACAATTCCATCCTTAAACTTAGAATATCATCAACTTATATGGAAGTCATTTGGATGAACTGTGTATGTGATAACTGTTTTACTGAATTATGACTTTCCTTTTAAAAAGATTATTTTATTATTTTATTTTTATTTTTAATTTTTTTTTGAGACGGAGTCTTGCTCTGTCGCCCAGGCTGGAGTGCAGTGGCACAATCACGGCTCACCATAGTTTTGACCTCCTGGGCTCAGGTGATCCTACCTCAGCCTCCTGAGTAGCTGGGACTATAGGTGCCCAACACCATGCCCAGCTAATTTTTGTATTTTTTGTAGAGACGGGGTTTTGCCATGTTGCCCAGACTAGTCTCAAATTCCTGGGCTCAAGCCATCCGCCCATGCCTTAGCCTCCCAAAGTGCCAGGATTACAGGTGTGAGCCACCGTGCTTGCTGGAATTACTACTTGCAATTCACATATGCTCAATACAAATCATATCTAAAAAGTTATACAGGTTTTTCACAGCACTAGAATAAATATCATCTCTAAGAAATGCCATTATAACAAAATCACCTCATAAGAAAAGACTTCTAAGTCCTAAATGACTGCTCCATTTTTTAAAAAAGTAATAATCAGTACTTCAATAAACAAAACAATTTGAACAGTTCTTACAAACTTCTGCAACAGAGAAGACATTTACTGAATCATATAATAATAATACTCAGTATAGAGTGTAGTCATGCTGCCTCCATTGTCATAAATCACTTAAAACTGGGTTCAGATGGTAAGCTGGTAAAAGTCAGGGAGTGTCCTCACAGGGAGTACCCAGAGGTTTTCCTACCCCTATTAGAAATCAGCGTTGAAGAGTAGACTATTTAGTCATCAGCCTTGCTGCCCCAGCCCCCTCATCGACCTTCTAAGTTCCCCCCAGAAAAACAAAAAAAAACATTAAGCAGCCAAAAGCCAGTTCCTACACCACAAAGTTCTTGATGGGAATGACAGAACTGTAAGACTGTAACAGACCTGGAGCTTGATGACCTATTTTAGCTGCTAGCAGCTAAACCTTAAGTCACATGGCTACTTCAGAGGTTCACAGAATTCTGTATGTAGCAGTCAGGCATGAAAAGTGGTTTTCACAGTCACTTGGCAAATAAGTCTTGTTGCTTATTTTCTACCTGGAGATGCTGCAGTCTTTACTCACCAGGTTGCTCAATGTGCCATTAGAAAGGTTGTTGTGAGGATACATGTTTTGGTATCTGTGTTTAGTCTGCATCTAAATATTCATATGTGTCTGTGAGGGCTATTAGATGCTAGGCTAGGCTAGGCGAGGTTTTTGTTTTACACCTTTTAGTCCAACTGGAAAAAAGTAGGAAAGTGAAAAAATACCTTGTTTATAAAGACATAAAATCTTACTTATGTCTCAATTTAGTAAGCTGTTTATCTATAACGTCTTAAATTTCTGAGATTATGTATAATGCAAGATGTTTACTTTTAATGACTGATAATGTGCGATATTTTCTTTCAATGGTTTAAGTAACATGAAATAATCACATACTTTCCATTGCAAACCTTAAATACTTTCTAATGGCACTAGGCTAGTTAAATTATTTTTGTTCTCAAGCTTGCCATGTCAAATGAGCTACAAAATTCATCTTTTAAGTTTTGTGCTCTAGTGTAAAGACACATTAACAATTTAACAATTTTTTTGGGGTCCAAAAAACTTCTAAGTGGATAGTTGTTATTCAGTGTATAAATGTGTACATAAACCATTTTATGATTTTATGGTTTTATTTTGAAAATTAGGCTGATGTGAAAGGGAACTAAGGCCCTTTAGTTTCTATCTGAAATCTTTAATTATGATCACCATACAGGTGAAAGACATCCTAAATTAGGTACTATCTTACCCTTACCTTTATTTACTTTTATATAATTATTCTGATGAATGATATAATTATAGCATTATACAAAATTACTAACTCATGTTTTTTTGTTTCCTAAGTGATAAACATATTACATTACATATAGATTAAGGCAATAAATCTCTTAACTAAAATAGCTAACAGTAAATCAAAAGTAGGAACTATAATTCCTATTTCTTGATTAGGAAAAAATCTTATTAAAAAGAATGACTTGGGGAAATATTTTATAAATAAAATTTTAAGATATAATTATACTTTTCTAAAAAAAAAAAAAAGGTTATTTTAATACCCAATTTAGAGAACAAAATCTGAGACACAAGACTTTTGACACTGTGGACAAAGCAAAGGCTCCCTTAGCTTGAAATTTTCACTTTGTATTATTGTGGAATGTCATGGAGACAGAATCACAATGTGACATTTTCGTCCTCATCTTTGATGTCCCTAGCATAAAATTATTACTCTTACAGAAAGAAGGAGTCTCCTATTTGGAAAACAATGAGGTTTATTATGTAACAGTTAGAAGGAGAAACCATCTTCCCTAAATAGCAGAGTGGCTGCAAATCTTCTAAAGGAATGGTAAAAAATGGCAGGGACACAACACAACACTCCGCAAACTGAATTTTAAACAATGATTCAAATGATCATAAAACAATAAATTATGTTTCAGTCAAGTGATAATAGATATAAACGTCAATTGACTAGGAACAATGAATATGTAAGCTCATGGGATATCACTATCCAATGTTATCAAGATGTTATCAACTTGGCACCTCCCCTGTATTTGAAGGATACATTTTAAATGCTCAGATGGTTTGGCCTTAATTAGTCATCCTGATAGGTATCCATACCGAATCACTACCATATGTCTATAGAGGCAAGAGGAAGAGATAATATAGAGTAGCTAAAAAATGCATTTAAATTTGAATCAAAATTATTTGATAGGGTTTTAATGCATCAAGCAACAAACTCATCATTAAAAAGTTGAGTTGTGCATATGCCAAAGATTTAGAAGGAAGTCAGTATATTGGCAGGGAAGATGAATGGTGTGAAGGAGGAGCTAGCAAGATCTTCACTAGGAAGGAAAGACTGAGTTAGATGTTAAAGTAATTTTAAAAACAATTCCAGGTTGATATGGAGTATCCCAAGTAGAAAGCATAAATCCTTAAAGACACTATATAGTTTGGTAATTAGGGAAAATCTAAACAGTTTAGTTTGGGTTTGGAGGACTGATTACTAATACCCTTCTCCACAGAACAGACAACCTAGACCATATAGAGAGCTAATTAAACATGCAGTCAGGTATTTAGCAGAGTTAAACATTAGTTTTCCACTCATTCCACATATGTTTAATACACATCTATTGTGTGCTAAATCCTGTGTAAGGTGCTGTGGGTGAATCAATGAGGAAGAAAAAGACAGTTTCTGACACTAGTTTACAATATGGTGAAGACAGACATCAAGGAAACAGGAAATTAAAATAATGTTGGAGGTGCGACAATAACTTACGAATTACTCTGGGAACACAGAGGTAGGCTATCTAACCTAGTCATGAAGAATCAGAAAAATCATTTTAAAGGAAGTGACATCTAAGTGGAGGACTACATGAAGAGCAAGATTGATCTATTGCAGAAAAGGGGAGAGCATTTTTGGCATTTACAAAAGATGTGGGCTAGGCGTGGTGGCTCACACCTGTAATCCCAGCACTTTGGGAGGCCGAGGCGGGAGGACAAGGTTAGGAGACTGAGACCATTCTGGCCAACATGGTGAAACCCTATCTCTACTAAAAATACAAAAAGTAGCTGGGCGTGATGGCACCTGCCTGTAGTCCCAGTTACTCGGGAGGCTGAGGCAGGAGAATTGCTTGAACCTGGAAGGCAGAGGTTGCAGTGAGCCCAGATCATGCCACTGCACTCCAGCCTGGTGACAGAGTGAGACTCCATCTCAAAATAAAAATAAAAATAAAAATAAAATAAAAAGACATGGAAGTGACAGAAGCATGGGCCATTGAGGAGACTGCAAGTGAGAGTGAAGCTGCAAGTTTGAGACAAGAGGTGAGGCTGGGGAGGCAGGCAGAGGCCAGATATTAAGGACATGTATTTTAATAAAAAGCATTGGACTAAATTAAAAAGTTACCTAAAATACCTTCATAAATATTTACTAAATAAGTTAATAAACATCTATGGTTGATCTCACCCTCACATAATTAGTCCTTGTAAGTTCAACTGACTCAGTATATATATTATATCAAAATAAGAAAAACCTTCATTCTAGGTCAGGAAATTAAAAATCTGACAGATTTCGGCCAGGCGTGGTGGCTCACGCCTGTAGTCCCAGCACCTTGGGAGGCCAAGGCGGGCAGATCACGAGGTCAGCAGATCGAGACCATCCTGGCTAACACAGTGAAACCCCGTCTCTACTAAAAATATAAAAATATTAGTCGGGCGTGGTGGTGGGCACCTGTAGTCCCAGCTACTCGGGAGGCTGAGGCAGCAGAATAGCGTGAACCCGGGAGGTGGAGCTTCTAGTGAGCGGAGATCACGCCACTGCACTCCAGCCTGGGCAACAGAGCAAGACTCTGTCTCAAAAAAACAAAAAAAAAACAAAAAAAAATCACAGATTTTAAATTTTTCTATCGGGTTCTTACACACACACACACACACACACACACACACACACACAGAGTACCAATGGAAATTTCATTCTGATATCTAAAGCAAAGCAAAGAATCACAGCTAGGTGTGGTGGTAAACACCTACAGTTTCAGCTACTCAGGAGGCTGAGGCAGGAGGATTGCTTGAGCCCAGGAGTTTGAGTCCACTCTGGGCAACATAGCCAGCCCTTGTCTCTTGGAAAAAAAAGAAAAAAGAAAAAAAGAATTATAGCACATTACTGGAAAATAATCATTCCTTTGTGATGTATGAAACAAGTGACTTGAGTGTTGCCAATCATTTTATTAAAAATAGTGTTAATCTGTCACAGGAGTAGAGTAAAAAAGTAGTCTGAGGAATACAATAATTTTGCCTTATGTGATAGTGTTAAGGCATTTTTCAGGATAATTATTTTTTGTTACTTAAAAAAATAAGATTCATAATGTACCATGCTTGGGCATATATGTATATTAAAAAGAGTGTTGAAAAGAAACATATTAAAACCAAAATCAAAAGGCATAAGTATTTAAATACTATACAAAACATCATTTTAATCTGCTTGTTTTCTAAGTTTAAAATAAATTCCGCTTTCCAAATGAAGCAATTACTTTTTTGGATCATCTCTATTCAATATTTACCATTTAAATATTTTTGAATATTTACTATACAGCAATGTTATACGAATTCTTCTGATTAGAAAATAAATGCTTGTGGGAAAAATGGGAGCAATTTTATTTTAAAAATGATGCAGATGCATCTTACAATAAAAAAGTACACTTAATGATCAGATAATTAGATGGGAGGAGTAACAGAGTATGATAAGATGAATGGATCATAGATTTTACTGCCTAAGTTAAAATTTAGCACAAAATTCAGTCTGCCTAGCATGAGTGAGTGTTTAAGTTAGACATTTTAACTGCTTTTGGTATAAAGAATATATATAAATAGTTTACTAAGTTACTTTCATAGTACTTCCTCTTATTCAGAAATACATGTCACTAGATTATATTATGCAGTTTACTGGTAGAAGTTTTATAGTTGAAGTTTTAAAAATGTGGAATTATATAAACTTTATTTGACAGTTTTCTTCAGGATACTTATTTTAAATGGTGTTACCGAAATCTTACATGTCTCACTGGTAACTATTAGTTAAAATACAAATAATGTAGAAAAATAATAAAATTAACATAGATTAAGTTTGTTAAAAATAAATTATGTTACATCCAAAAATATAAGACTGTTTCACCCACTATACTAAGTAATCACTTCTGTGATGTCAGGAGATTAATTTCCATGAACTTCTAAGATAAAGTTGATGGTTATTTGACATTAGGTGCTTTAGAAAACTTTGTGTAGAATGCATTAGTGATTAGACTACTGCTTCATAAGATTATAGAAAATACTCCCTATACTAAAAGGAATCTTTCCAAGGCAATAATAAACTTAATGGATAATGAGAAATAAACTTATTAAGTGCTTGCTCCAACGACATAATAGACTCTATGGGCCAACCTTTTCAGGCCATCTAAACATCTTCAGGTAGGATCATATTTCAACAATCCAGGACAGATGAAAATAGACTGCATTTTATAATAAACTTATCTATACGTGGTCTATGAGAAAGCATTTTAATATCCCAAAGACTTTGTTTACCCTAAGCCTTTGTTTAAATAACCTCAATCTTTTACAATTTGTCTGTTGTTCACTTGGTCCTCCATGCTGGCTGTAAAAACTAGCCTTACTATTAAATCCTCCACATATTAATACATTTTTGAAAATTACTTCAGATTATTCTTATTTTCAGGGCATTAGTAAGTCCTTTAATCCCCATCATCTCAAAACGTTGATATTTCCTAATTCTAAAAGAAAGATATTTTCACAAAAAAGATGAAAGGCAGTAAATAGTAAATAAGTTCATTTTCTTAGGTAGCCGTTTTTCTCTAGACTTTACACGGTGACAGTAAAAATGCTAATTAAATCTACGTAAAGAAACTTTTTTTTTTGAGACAGAATCTCACTCTGGTGTCCAGGCTGGAGTGCAGTGGTGTGATCTTGGCTCACTGCAATCTCTGCCTCCCGGGTTCAAGTGATTCTCCTGCCTCAGCCTCCTGAGTAGCTGGGACTGTAGGCGCATACCACCACGCTCGGCTAATTTTCGTATTTTTAGTAGAGACAGGGTTTCACCATGTTGGCCAGAATGGTCTCAATCTCCTGACCTTGTGATCCACCTTCCTTGGCCTCCCAAAGTGTTGGGATTACAGGCGTGAGCCACTGCACCCAGACTACATAAAGAATCTTTACCAAAACAATTAAAATGTTTTCTGCTATAGTGTTCAATTTATTATTCTCTTCAAATCTATTTTAAAAAATCTTTAAATAATTTGAAGGCCGGGTGTGGTAGCTCATGCCTGTAATCCCAGAACTTTTTGAAGCTGAGGTGGGAGGATCACCTGAGGTCAGGAGTTTAAGACCAGCCTGTTTAACATGGTGAAACACTGTCTCTACTAAAAACACAAAAATTAGCCGGGTGTGGTGGCCCACTCCTGTAATCCCAGCTACTCGGGAGGCTGAGGCATGAGAATCACTTGAACCCAGGAGGCAGAGGTTACAGTAAGCCTAGATCATATCACTGTACTCCAGCCTGGGGGACAGAGTGAGACTTTGTATAAAAAAAAAAAAAAAATAGAAACTTATTTTGAAAAATATTTTATGTTAAAATGAGAGAATTAAGCTGGGTGCGTTGGCTCACACCTGTAATCCCAACACTTTGAGAGGCCTAGGCAGGTCCTCTGCTTGAGCCCAGGAGTTCAAGACCAGCCTGGGCAACATAGTGAAATCCTGTCTCTACAAAAAATAGAAAAATCAGCTGGGCATGGTGACACATGCCTGTAGTCCCAGCTACTTGGGAGGCTGAGGTGGGAGGATCAATTTAGTCTGGAAGGTTGAGGATGCAGTGAGCCATGATTGTGCCACTGAACTCCAGCCTGGGTCACACAGAGTGAGACTCTGTCTAAAAAAAAAAAAAAAAAGGAAGACAGAGGATTAAACATTTTTATAATATAAAAATTTATTGAGACATTTCAAGAACTGGTCAATTACTGGTAAGAGTCAAATATTAATAAGAATTTCTGGTATTTGATGATTATGGTATATCAATAATAGAATATTTTAGAAAGCATAAATACTTTGAAAAATGACTTTATAGTTTTTAAACACACTGTGAAGCTAACCTAAAGGAAGTATTTGTAATGGTAGAAAGTATTTACCAAACATATCTGTGTGAAAAGTTTTATAGTACAGAAGTAATACTACTGAAAATTAAAAATATTAGAGAGAGCAAGACAGAGAGCGAGAGAGAGAGAGAGAGATCTCCCTTCTGCTACAGGCATAGTTTAAGTCTTGTGTCACAAATAAAAGGATCCTCCCTAGCATATGGAGTAGTTGCCATGTCCTCCCAGGGATGGTCTGTAGCTATGTTCACCTCAGGCTCATCAAGAAGAGGTAAACTGTCAAGTATAATTTCAGTCACAGGGTGGTTTGGTTGAGACAGATTAGTGGTATGCAATCATGATAGATAGTTTATCCCAGCTCCAAACTGCCGCTTGGGAAATCTTGAACTCAAATGAACAGACTCAGTCATTATTAGTGTCAAAAAGGTATACAGAGACAAAATTTGGTTGGCAGCACGAAAGATGAATCAAGGCGAAAAAGTGACCAATTGCATGTTCAAAATCGAAATTGAGATGCATACTACAGTTTGGAAATACTTTACATACCAGAAAAGTCATACATTATTAATTGTTCATTGATTAATATTTAAAACATGTTTCTGTAATGTATTTTCAAAGAGACAATAAAATGACATGTATTTTCTTATTTCAAAACCTTTATTCTCAAGGTGATGTATAGTAAGGAGTACCCTTTTAGATACAGAAGATAGAAAAATGTTTTTTTGAAATTTGTATAATTTTTAGTATCTTTCCTTCAGCTAGATATTTCCAGAGATAAGACTTTTTAGAAGAAGAATTTAGTTTTATGGGACCACTTTAATATTCAAATGCCTTACAGTTTGATGACTTTCTCAGGAAGAAATCAGGATATAATAAAAGCATGAACTTAAAATGTGGAAGAACCTAATCTAAATAACTTTCCAAATATTTCCTAAACACTGAAAAATATATATTTATACATTGTAAAATACATTATTCTATTAGCGAACACAAACTTTGGTATCTTTAAATCAGACTCCCCCCCACCAAATAGCCACAAAAAGAATGTCCTCAAGTGTCAATGCCTGAAGTGATACGCTCTGACAAATCTAACAGCTCTTTCTGTGTCATTCCTAATGCACTTGTCACTCAGTATTATCCATCCTCATTAATGACAATGGGAAAGTTTATCTTGGGAACACGTTTTAAATCATCTACTCTTTACAATGGGACCATGAAATCTCTTACAAAACATGAGGCGGGAACTACTCTGACAACAAAACCCCTTCCTGGCAGCTTTATTCTTAATTCCTGTTCAAGGAGTAATCTGTTTATTATAAAATCATACAGAACAATATATTAAACAGAATTTGAAACAAGAATAGCTAGTGTGATTTTCAAGCTTACAAGTATTTTTACAACATTTTTATTAGGCTGAAAACACTACGTTGAGTTCTTTTTGTGTGATTTCATGCAATCTTCTATTCTATTCTACATTATAAACACCTTTGAAAAGAAGTTTTGTTTTACATAATTTTAAATAATTTTCAAATGGCAAGGACATTGGTGTTTATATAATTATTTTAAAATATAATAACTTACATTAACTTAAATAAAAGCAATTACTAAGTAAAAATGTCCTCGTGTTTAAATTTCCTAACCAAAATGCCAAAATATTCCAACTACAGCATCCTATAGCTTAAAAATAATCTTACCAGGACCAACATTACTTTTAATAATATATTCACATTTTAAACTTCAGTAAGATCTTGTTTACTTGTATAAGAAATTCCTACATTAAAAAAAATGAATATAAGCAAGCAAGACTTCATAGCACCCACTTAAACTTACTATTTTGACTATCAATTATAGACACTGGATAGTGTGGCTAATGAACAGTTAAACTTTTTGCATATACTTCTGCTAATAAAATCAAAATATCCTTATGCCAAATATAGAAATGTATCCTTATGCCTCTCAATATTCAGTTATCAAAAGTTTAATGTTATATTTTGATTAATTTACTGTATAGTAAAAAAATCTTAAGTAGATTATAACAAAAAACTCAACAATATCACATTTAAAGTTGATTTTATAACTTTTAATAATCTGAAGTCATTTGTGTATTCAAACATGCTACAAATGAAAACACTGAATTTTAATATTTAAATTGTATGAAGTTACAATTCATAAAGCATTTTAATTTCAGAATTCAAAACTTTTAACATTTCTAGTTAATGCTTTATTTTAAAAAAGGTTTCTTTAAAGGATATTGCGCTTAAGGTTCTAAGTTAAATGTACAATAAACATCATAAAATGGTTAATTAAATTTATAATGTTTTATAAAAGAAATATAAATCAAAGGAACACTAATATATATTTATACATTACAATTGTTTCTCATATATTAGGTATTTATTATCAATCCAGTAACATTATATCGAAAATAGCAATTTATCTGTGGCTTCAGAAAACTGAATTAGTACTAATGGTTAAGAGGTCGCTTTAGCATTTGAAAGAATCTGGTAGAGTCTGAAATGAGGTGCCTCTAAGAAAGTGAGTTCCACATGATTACAGAGAGGCTGGATGAGAAAATATGTGCACACAATGAGAAGCTGGCTTTGAAGCACTTTAAGCTCCCTTCCAATTTTAACGTTTTATGAAATCTAGGTATTTTCTCGGACAGACAATAACGCAGACTGTTTGAAAAATCTAGGTATTTTCTGAAAGACATCGCATTAAATTCTACAAGTGCAAATTACACAGCAAATGATTGTATGTGTTTGTTATTTTTCAAATAAAGCTTAATTTTAAGAGTATAAATCATTATCACCAAATTGACAACTCTCTCAGTAAATTTTCTTTAAAGTATGTGGCTCTTTAAAGTAGGGGTTCTTCTTCACAGAACATTTTCTTTGTGAATGACGAGACAGAAAATATTTTTGGCTTCGCAGGCCATAAGATCTCAACTTAGTGATGCACTGTGAAAACAGCCATAGACAAAATGATAGGAATGGCTGTTACAATAAAATGTATTTAAAAAAAAAACTCATGGAGCTGGATTTGCCCCATGGACCACAGTTTGCTAAGTACATGTTCTATTGCAACATGGGCATAGTTGCTTTAATATTGCCCTTTACTTACCCACTTTTACATGGACAAAAGCTTAATAACCTTTCCAATAAAATGATTGGAATGTTATAATAATTGAATGCCAAATTAATTGCTCATGTCTATAGTACTATTAAGAGTAGATAACATTTCCAAAATATCTTTACATGTATTTTTTTGTTTTTGACTGAATTACACATTAAGTCAATAACATATCTTAATGAAATGCATTCAGTTATAAATCACACACTGTAAATTTACAGCTTTTCTCCTAAATATAGTTGGCCTTAATTTAAATTTCTGTTTGGATCAGAATGGTTTCTCAGGAGGAAATTCTGAAGAAGCCAAACTGAAGAACTAGACTGGAATTTGGTCAGCTTCGAGTGTATAATAAAGAGATCAATGGGATGATTTTTCAATAAGGATTAGTCCTAGATTCTGTTATGGAAGTGATATCAGTTACTTTACTGATAATGTGTATTTAAATAAAAGTGTAGAATATGCAAAATGTGTTAAAATTCCATTTTCCATAATTATTTCATCTGTAACTCATAAGTCTCATGAACTGTTTTCAACAATAACAGCTCATTGTATTATTAGCTGATATTTTTTGAAGGTTATTTTAGTTATGTAAAACCTTACAAGTATATTAAGCATCTACAGAAAACTGTATTCACACTATCAAACTATTTCATATAACTGAAATGACTTTTTTAATGGTCACACCCTTTTATATGTTTTGAGCAATATCAAGAGGACATTCATTCATTTATCCATTCATGCAATATTTGACGAGCACCTATATGATCAGGCAATGAACTAGGAAAAGGAGATACAATGATGAATAAAAATACCTACGTTCATAACACCTATGCTCTAAAAGAACAACATTTTGTCAAAGTTTGATACTTTATAAAAGAAATGCACGATGTTTTCCATATACTAAAGTATGGCAAAACAAAACAAACAAAACAGTACAGAATGGATATTCAAGAGCTAAATAAAAAGCAAAAAAGATTACCTGAAATAGCGCTCTTCTTGGCTACTTTTTTCATGATTGGCTTTTGGCCTTAGTATTTTTATAGACCAATCAGTCCTACAGGTTTTTAAAGGTTAATTTATCATTATTTGATTAATGATTCAAATCCACTGTTAAATTACTTTTGTTAATCCTAGAAGGTATTGTTTGAGATTGACTAGAAATTTCATTTTTTTAATAGTACACAGCAATAAAAAAATATTAAGGGTGTGTGTATGTGGGCGGGGAGTTGCTGTGTCTGAATATGCAAGTATAGAGGGAAGAATCTAGGAAGTGTTGAACAAATATATTTCATTATATTTTTAAAATTTGAGATTAAACAATGACTTGTATCTCACAAATATACATACATAACATGCAAAATCTAAGTGTATTAAAACAGTTAAAAGAAAATATTTTCTTTGTATTTAGTACAGATCATTACTAATTCATTCAGAATAGAACATCACTAACACTTTATCTGGACCACCATTTTTTTTCTAAGACTACTGAAAAGGCTATGAAATATAACTAAAATAAATCACTATCTAGTTGGATTCCTTTTTCATACTTATGCATGACAAATTTTGAATCTCAATACAGAAAAGATATACTGTATACTTCCCCAACTGTTTTGAAACATGCTAGTTTTATGGTAAAGGAGAGTTGAACACTATCACTGTGTTGTGTTTTGCTACACTTAAATATGGTTCATATGTTAAAGAAAAAAAGTACATACATGTATATATACGTGTAATCAATTTTCCCTTAAAAGCTGTAATTATGTATTTTAATAATTTTCGATTATTATTCAAGTCAAGGATATAGTCCTATTGCATTTGGTTTTGGTCAACGTTTTAGGAATTTGTTTGTAAAAATATTAATAAGCTACTGTGTGCTAGCCTTTTCCTTTGCCTACTGACTACAAGATAAGTTGATCCATTTATTTACAGAACCAACAAGGGCAATCCATTTCATGCTATAGCACTGACCCTTCACAAAGATCTTGTAAATGAGTAGCCTATTACAATATGTACAAGTGACCTTTAATTGCACCAAGAAGCTTTTTGTTACAATCTTTTTCAATGCTACACCATAGCTACGGTACAAGTTGGGAAAATATTTCTTATGTATTTGGCAGAAATATCAACAAAAAAGCCCCTGTATCAAAATATGTAAGTGAAAAGTTTGAGGCATTTAAGTCTACACTATAATATTGCCTTTTAAATAACTATTGATCAGAAAGATAAGGTTTTTTCATTCATATAATTATTCAGAAAATTAATAAACATTTCATTAATTAAAGACTTAAGAAACATAATTAAATACAACTTGGCTCTTAATAGCCTTTGGAAACAAAGATAGTTCAATCAAAATTGATTATTTTTTTGAGACAGAGTCTCGCCCTGTTACCCAGGCTGGAGTGCAGTGGCACGATCTTGGCTCACTGTAACCTCCACCTCCTGGGTTTAAGCGATTCTCCTGCCTCAGCCTCCCAAGTAGCTGGGATTACAGGCGCCTGTCACCATGCCCAGCTAATTTTTACATTTTTAGTAGAGATGGGGTTTCAGTATTTTGGTTGGCCAGGCTAGTCTCGAACTCCTGACCTCAAGTGATTCATCTGCCTTGGCCTCCCAAAGTGCTGAGATTACAGGTGTGAGCCACTGCACTGAGCCTATAATGGAAAACTTTAATTGTAGTAAAATATACTTCTCTCTCTTTATTAAATGACTATGTACTTTCAAGTTTTATTATTTGAAATGTTCAATGAAGAATCCTATACCTTAAAAAACACCCAAATAAATTCCAAATATCATTTATATTGGGCAATAATATTTGAAATAAGTTTTCAATAAAGCATAGGGTCAGGTATTTCAACTGATTTACTCAAATTTTTGAATGAATGAAATATATATTTGACAGTCTGACAAGAAATTGAAGCCAAATACTAAATTTCATTAAACTCTTCATCTTGGGTATCTTATTTCTGGAAGGCTCATGCCAAAATGATTTAGTCTGATTCTCTACAACAATGGTGGGTTGACTTGACAGCACCTGACAAAACAGTTCAGTGAATTTCATGATACCAGATACAAAGAACCTAAACTGGCTACTCTATAAAATGTTCATTGTGACTTGGAGTGATGACAGTAATAAATTTGCCAAATTTTTTATTTCTACTTAAGTAAGAGAACTGCTTTACCAGTTATTTGGTAAATAAATGGTTAAAGACATTCCCATTACATTCTACTTTCTCTTAATTATTTATTATGTTCCCCAATTCTACCTTTTAAAAACTAATAATTTATATTTAACATCATATTTTCTTAATGAGGAACATAATGTCTTCATGTTACTAAAATGCAGAAAACTTTTCCATATTCATCAATAAATGAGGAAAACATTTTACAATCATAATATTTATTGCTTAATTTTACTTAAAGATGGCATTTAAAGAACTTCCAGCAAATCAAATTTTTTGCAAAAGAGAAAAATAGCTCTTAACATGAAAGAATCAAACCTTCATTAGAACCAGTTATGATAAAAGGGGAGGAAAAAATTAGAAATTTGAAAAAGGAATTCAGTAGACCCTTATTAAAAGTTGTGTATACCTTGATTATCTCACAGGATAATTTTTGATGCTCCAAAAATAACAAATGTAAAATAACTTAGAAAAATTTAAAATATAAAAACAGGTTGATTAGCTATAAGCAAATTAATACTGGTAAAAGTACCTGAACACAGAACTTAAGTGAGTACAATAATAATATATTGTAATTAAATTTGGCATACTTTTGGACTATATCAAAATAGTTGATAAGGAAAACTACATTTCTTTGTATATGATACTTTTTCACTTTCTTTCAGATTTAGAAATCCTGTAACAGTAAATAGTATTTTAGAGAATAGCTTTTTTTTTTCTGGCAAATTAATTTTTCCATAAAAACCTACCATACTAGAAATAAGTAAAAAATAGAATATCATTACCCTAATGTATTCACACACATATATGTGTGTGTGTGTGTATATATATATAAAATAACATCATGTTATATAAGGGAGAGGCTGTGATTAATCCAATCACAATGTTATAATGTATTTTACAAAAAGTTGAAATGCAAGCTAGGGAACAGAAGAATTTTTAATATGAATGTTATTTATATATACATATATCACATTAACACATTTTCTGAGATTAAAAAATCATTTTTTATTGAGGAATCCTTCAGGACAGAGGCTTTCTGGCTTATGTAATGAAGACGAGATAGCAGTACAGCTTAGGGCATGGCAGACAGTTGGTGGTTAAGAGCACAGGCTTTAGAATAAAACGGGCTTCAATTTCAGTGTAATTTCTGCCAGTTATCAGTTCTGTGACTCCAGATAAGTTAAGTTGCTTGATCTCTCTGAACCATAAGTTTCCTCATTTGTAAAGTGAAGATAATAATGTTATATGGGTAGTTGTAAGGTCTATGAAATAATGCCTTTAAGTGCTTGCAGTAGTCCTAGCCCTCTGTTAAATATGTAATATAACTTATTTCTTAAAATTAATAATAATTAACAGTTTGTGAACATGTTAGCTTTCCACTGTTATTCTGCATATGGCTTCAGAAGATCTGAATTTTATCCTGGCTCTAACCACAGATGTATGACTTTGGGAAGGAAGGTTACATAACTCCTATCTATTTCTTTTTATTAAATATGTGAAATAGTATGTATGTAAGGGTTCCTATGAGGATTAAAATTAAATATAATAATGTATATGGGCCGGGCGTGGTGGCTCACGTCTATAATCCCAGCACTTTGGGAGGCCGAGGCAGGCGAATCATAAGGTCAGGAGATCGAGACCATCCTGGCTAACATGTTAAAACCCTGTCTCTACTTAAAAAAAAAAAAAAAAAAAAAAAACCAACAAAAACTTAGCCGGGCGTGGTGGCGGGCGCCTGTAGTCTCAGCTACTCTCAGGAGGCTGAGGCAGGAGAATGGCGTGAACCCAGGAGGCGGAGGTTGCACTCCAGCCTGGGCACAGAGCAAGACTCCATCTCAAAAAACAAACAAACAAACAAACAAACAAACAAAAAAAGTATATGAAAGCACCCAACACAATACCTAGAACAAATCAGACACCAAATATATTTTTTTAAAGAAACTTATGGTAGGCATGAGTTACTTTAAAAACTGTAGTTTCACAATTTAACAAATATTTATGGAGCACCTATTATACATACGGAGGATTTAGCTGCAAATAAGACATACTATGTCCTTACTCTTATGGAGCTTACATTTTAGTGGTGAGGTCAGGGAAATAAACAAATAAACTGATGAACAATTATAAAATACATTATACTGAGAATTCAAACAGTATATGAGGGTGAGTAACTTAGTGAACACTTCAGACAGGCCAGTCAGACTTCTCTAAGGAGGAGGTTGAGATAGTTAATTTACAATCCAAATAACATGAAAAGGCCTTGAAAAGATCAGAGGGATGAGGATTCTGAACATTTGCTGTGCAAAGGCACTGAGGCAGGACTAAACTTGAAATGTTTTAGATACAAAAGTATCCGCAAAACTACCTACATCACAAGTTTAAGGATACCATATTTACTAAGTATTACTGTTACAGGTACCTTGGAGCATATACTAGTAAAATGTATCTTCTTACTTTCTAGGAACTTAAAAAATACATTTAAGTGAGGAAATGAAATAGCTGTGATTTGTCATCATTTTCTGTTTTCTTTTTTTCTATCTTCCTTAGAGACTATAAATGACACATTACTAAAGGAAGTGTTTCAGAGAGTATCATGTAAACTGGACTAATTCTGCTACAGCAGTTCTACAAAGGCTTGAAGAAAATCTTTGAAGTACTGCAATACAATTTTCTTGGAGCCAAACCATAAAACACATATATAAATGTTTATGTCTGCAAAACTTAGGAAGAAGGGAGAAGAGATATTTTCCCCTTTGCATACTTAGACAATGCTGAGTCTGTATCCTCCTGGTCTAAAAATTGAGATAACTGCATTCACTACAGGTAACCATGGTATCTTTATGACAGACTGTTAGTAAGATTCTAAATATTTGACTTTGCTTCGTGCAACCATCTCATTATTCAAATATATATTTTCCTTAAATTTCCTGAGTAATGTAGTTATGAATAAATAGTGCAATGTAAAATATTAGACCCTAAGTTCAATTTATAAAATGAAGATTTTTAAGTAAAAATTATGGTCAAGTGTCATATTTTGATAATATTTCTCAAAGAAAGATGATTCATTTGATATAACTAATTACAAGTTTCATATCCTACATGTTGATGACCATACAGAAACTATAAGACATATAACCGTCAAATATGAATCTACTCTTCCTTGCCAAATGAAGCAATGATGTTCTGCCAGCCAAACTAACAGGAAGCATGTGAAATGAACACAAAAGCAAACAGGCCTTACACTGCCTAAGGGAAAGTCAGCAAGATGGCAGTTTCAATCATTCGGAATAATACTAAAGCAGCCTTAGGCTTTTCTCAGAATGGAAACATGTCACTATTACTGCAATATTTCAACAAATCAGAATGCAGAGAAAAGAACACTTATGCAACCACATCTCGGAAGGGCACTTTACTCAACATTTAAGTGGAAAACAATTATAAAGAAATTTCAGAAAAACTGTCAGTGAATATAAATGACTCAGGGAAAAATGTTTTTTCTTTCAAAGTGCTTAATAGATTTTTCAAAAGCTTACCACTTAGAAACAATTTCCTTATATATTCTCCTTAAGGAATTATTAATGTAAAGACAAATTTATATAAAGTGGTAAGTGAAAAGTTTGATATTCAGGCTGCCAGTAAGAAATGCTCATTTTTCCCCAGTATAGTACTACTACTTTGGAAGGTTTGATCAAAGGGAATAAGCTTTCACAACATTTATATAGGAAGTTAAAAAATACTTCAAATATTTTGGGAACTTACCTAATCAGTATACTTTTAGCATGTGTCTAGTCATGTAGCCATCTTTGGTCAATCATCAAAAAATCAAAGGGAAATTGGCATGACTCAACCCTAACTTTAATACCGCATGATTGTGTCGTGTAAGCTTGTTTTGTGTGAGAGCTGCTGTGGTTTTAGCAGAGAGATTAACAACCGGACCTAAGCTGGCCTCCAAACCTTGCCCTGCTGATGCCTCAAGCTCTTTGAAGTCTGACCATCATACCTGGCAAAACAACAGTGGGAACTAGGATGGTGTCAGATCTAATCAAATTGTTTGCTGCAGCATAGCTAACTATGGGGTTCACTAATTGGCCCAATTGCGGATTATACCTTTTGCTACAGATTCAAGACAATAATTTAGTTAAATGATTTTTTTTTATCTTTTCTAATTAAGATTCCAAAGTGGGAAGAAATAGGATTAGACAGATTCTGAAAACTGTGTTCTCCTTAAGGTGGTATGCACTTTTGATAGGTTAACTATGGCATGTGAAATATAGAAAGTATAGTAAGTATTAAAACAACTTCTGGAGATTCTGTGAAACCTATGTAATGCTATTATATACTGATATCACTAGAGAATAAAAACATAAATATGAGAATGATAATATAATGAATATATCAAAATGTACACATGTAAAAAAATTACATTTCCATTGTTAAAAAACGTTAATTTGAGTTTATTTTTGACAAGTGATTTAATCTAAATGAATAGATGCCTATATTAAACTTTGATTTTTTTTTTCTTTCTGCTAGCTGCAGTGTATCTAGGAATAAAAGTTAGTTGAAATAACAAACAATATTTGTAGTATATTGGACTACAGCCCATGATGCTACAACTTAATAAGGCTCCCAAGCCAGACATTTATATTTCCATTATTTTATTTTAGTAACATAATTGTGAGTTGACAAGCAAGTTAATCATCCCTCTCCCCATCTCTAGATACAGTAAACATATTCAACGTTCTACTTCTCACTTAAAAACTGGAAAGGCTGCTGAAAATAAGCATAGGGAATAAAGTAAACCTAGGACCAAAGATATCATGAAACACTCCAAATTATTACACATTATCATAGCCACTAGCACTCCTTAGTTTGTAAGAGTTTATGCTTTTCCCATATGTAAATAATAATCCTATTGAATAATCCTACTGAATAGTACCAAGTTATGTCGCAATATAATTATAAATCTAATTTATATTGGTTCTATTCTAGTCTTAACACTTGAGAATAAATCTATTACATGAGTATATCAAAAATAATAGCTACCTAATAAAAACTAGATTGGTCAATTATTTTGTTGAGAATAAGTTCTTGGTGACTGGAGAGGTACTGAGGTCCTATTCTGAATTAGGGACAAAGTATGATAAGACAACCTTGAGTAAACATGATTTACTTTGACATTCTCTACTCTCAATATTCATTTAGTTTATGAGGCCCACAAAGACACACTATTTATGATAATTGCTATTTTTTGGACCAATTACAGCCTACATAAGTAGTGTTAATCTTTATACTGAAAATTTGTAGTAAATACTGTAAGTCTTCTGTATATTTAAATGTTAATCCAGTTACTGTACTCTCTGACTTGAACTTAGAAACACTGAATCTTTGAGCTGGAAAACTGTCCCATTACCAAAGTGGAAACTCTCTTTGTGAAAACCTTAATGGATGGTGCAACTAATGTAATAATACATTATTATCATTTATATTAATTTTATGACTAGAATGTGCTACAATATGATCGAGCTGAAAATATAAAATCAAAATAGCAAAATATTATTAAGTGTAAGTGAAAATGTTGCATTTATGTCATCAAATATGAAGCCACATTTCAAATTCTGCCAAATCTTGTTTATGTACTATAATTACATCATAATTACTAAAGAAAAAATTGGTTAATGATAGCCTGATATTAAAGAAGTAAAAATTACAGAAGCTAAGAAATGCAAGTTTAACCAGTTATTTTAGCTTGGAAGTTATGCTATGTATTCAAGTTATCTTACACATAACTAAGAAGACAGTGTGTACAGGTCACTTGACTGGTGGAGCTTATATCATATTTATAGCTGTATTATTTGCACTATTTTAAAAAGCCCATTCATAATTTATCTATATTATATACATTTAAGCAAAGATTTTATACCTATTAAGTAAATAACCCTGTTCTTGATTCTTAGATATAAAGATGAAAAACACACCATTTATGTGTATTGAATTTATGATTATATCTTAGTAAAGCTTTTGTTTAAAATGTTTAAACACTACATAAAAGTATAAATAAGTTAGTATAGTACTTGCTACTTAACAAAGGCTCAACAAATGTTTGCTGTGATTAAATGGAGGTTAGGCAAGGTTAGGTAAATTTGATCTGGTTAAGATCAAGGAGTAAGCAGTATATAATGGTTAATCACATATGCCATACTATGTATTGCTTATAAGAATCATCAATTTTCAAAGAATTGGAAAGCGATTTGTTTTAACCTGAAATCACAGTTTAAACTTTCACTTTTACTTATCTAGAATGCGTGTCAGGATTTTAGTGCAATTAGTATGGATATGATTCTGCTACAGTTCTTGTAGAGGGGCTAATTTATAGAGCTTTGTAGTTACAGGTATTAGCAAAAATTTTTACTCTGATTAGGTAAATATTTTCACTTGAATCTGGACAATACCAACACATACTCTGAGAAGGAAGAAATATTCCTTTGCTTTCTCCAAATCACTCAAAGAAATTAGAGATTATGAGTTAAAGTTGCTCTACCTGTTAGAGGCCCTTGGTAGCTGCTAGTAAAAAGATAATCAGTTTTCATACATATAAAGGGCAATGACTTAACAAATCAAAAAGGTGCCCTAAAAATAGAGATGAGAGTGCTTGCCTGCTTCTTTTGCCCCATGTTTCCAACCTTGCCCCCTTTTGAGACATGTGACTGACAGTAAATTCCAACACGTAACAAATTTGCCTGTGGAATTGGAAATGTTATTTTGGCTTTCCCTGCTAAACTACCTTTCACTTCTGAAAGTGAGACTCTGATTCAATGCCTGATTCAATGTCAGATTCAACTATCTTTCACTTCTAAAAGTAAGACTCAGATTCAATAGACTATCTATTTTAGTCTCAGACTTTACAGGCTAGCAAGGTTATATTTTATTTTTAAAAAACTATCAGGACATTTAAAAAGAACATTTATTTGATGTGAGTATTAAAACAGTAGCATTTGCTCGATGATTTTACCCTCAATAAAGGAATCCTTGAACTAGTTACTTTCAGGTCATTTCTACTCCTGTTTCTAGTTTCTTTAATATATTAACAAGACTTACTATCTGTTTGGATATGCATTTTAGAATGTACGATGCTACATTTAAAACATTTTAGGTGAACCACATGATTTTATTGTGTTCTAATTATACCTATATATGTACTTCTATTTGGTTTGTTTGATTCCTTAGTTTTTATTTTTTCTAATCACTAAATTGAATATTATGGCATAAGTAAATAAGTCATTTAGAATGTATATATTTATATTAAAAAAACAAAAAAACTCAAAAAAACCTTAAGTGATTAGGTTATTAGCCAAAAAGGTACCGAGTTTGATTATATAGAATTTTAAGAAGCAACAGTCTATTTGTGTTTTGTTTTCAAACATTGCTTCTAAACCACAGGTTGACCAATTACAATGATTCTTAGTTTAGCATAGTGGGAACAAGAGAGAAAATGAAACAGAAACCTGTGTGGTTAATAAAAGATCTTTCATCAGCTCTGACGGTGAAGTGCAGTTACTATTAGAACCTAAAGTGGGACCTCTCCTCTGAGAGACCTCTCTGACAGGAGAGGTCCCACTTGACATCATGTAAGTTCTTTATTTTTCTCTTTCCCTCAATTCCCAATAAGACTCAATGAGACAGAGAAAGAGAAATCATAAACATGATTCACATTACTGTACTACTTTCTTCTCTCGGTACAATATTTACTTTCACAGGGGAATCATCTTGCTTAGTTTGTATGGTAATAGAAATGATATCTCAGATGTCGTTAGAATACTGATTTTGGGGAAAAGGTGCCACATGGAGAGAAAAAACTTACGTCTTCCATTAAAAATATAAACTCAGAAGAAAATGATAAGCATGCTTTCCTTGTGACACTAAACTATAACTGTATCTTTCTCAAAGTCTGAAGCAATATTACGGTAAATTACTCAGTATTCTGTCAGAAAAGCTGAAACAATGTTTGAACAATTACAGTGTTGGGTTCCACTTCAATGGTTTCTTTTGAGAACTAAAGCAAATTAGCTCAAGAATCACCATTTCTACACTCTCGCTCTTTTGGCTTTAAGTGGCTTTTGAAGGGAGTGTCCCCAGATGAGAAACTTCTAACACTCCTGCAGAGATGACCTGCTTGAAGAACTGGCTGCCTGATTAACTATTAACTGCTCTCAATAGGATTAGATAATTAAGGACATTGATGACCATTAATTAGGAGGAGGGCACATTAATTTGTCACTGGATAGGGCCCTTACAATGATTTATAGGTTAGTGCTACTTGCAAATGTGAAGGGAAAGAGAAAAAGAGAGGGAACCATTAAGTTACCTTATCAAGTGGCCAGCTTAAAGAGGGCAGAGGGTCAAAAAAGGGCCAAAGTGGTCACTTAAGGGTGAAGTCCCAAACACCAAAGCAGTGCCAAGCCACATTGACCATCATTTGGTGATGAAGTTAAAAATATGCTAATTTATTGGTGGCAATTCTCTCTTTTTATGGTTTCAAGCAGTTAAGACAAGTGGCCTGCTTAGGAGCTTTTCATTTGAAAAGAGATTAAACAAAATGGTTTGTCAAGGCTGCTTGGCTGTTTTATGTCTTTGTTAAAAAAAAATTGCGCCGACTATACTGATAACTATCACATCACCCAAAAGCCATCTCTCTCTAAGCATTTACTTCGTTAATAAATACATCAATTCTAATTGCTTAATAGTTCTCTGTTCATTTGCTCTTTAGCAAGATTAAGTTGAAATAAATCTTTTGTCCTACTACTTTCTGCCACCATTGCTTACGTAAGGGTCACAAAAAAAGTTGCAGTGTCTTAGAAAATGTACTTAAAGACACTAGTGTAAATTATAATTTGTTTAGTTCCACACGAGGAAAGGTAATTTCACTAATAGTAAAGAAAAACGCTTTTAAAATGTAGATAAGAGTCCTCTTAGCCACAGACAATTATGGGTAGCATTCACATTCCACACCCAAGTAAGCACAGCTCATTAACATTTAATTAAATATGCTTTTGAAAGCCATGGAAATATGCATATCATATTTATCATGTAAGTTTGGAGCTTACTTTTAATAGATATTCAAAAGAAAATCATCTTTGCCATACTTGATATATTGTAAAAATAAAACAATAGTCTAAAAAATTATTCTGTTATATCAGAAGAACTTAATAATATTTAGCATAAAACATGTCCTAAGAATTTCATTAAATAGGTGAAAATAAAAATAAAATAAAGTAAAAATAAGTTAAAAATAACTTTACCTCAAGACTGTAAACTAAAACATAAAAATTCTCTTACCTCAATAGTGAACAGCTTCCTTTTTAATTTAAAAGCTAAGTCTTTGACATCTGATTCATCACAGATCAAGTTATTAAGCCGAGGAATCTGCCGTATATGAATCAAGCCTTGTGGAAAGGAAATTAAAAGAAAAAAAAATTAAACATTGTCATCGGATGCATAAATTAAATAGTCTTACAGCAGAATCCTGTAAATTTACACACAAGCATCCTCCTCTTTTAAAACTGGAGCTTACTACCAGGAGCAATGAAGCAAATGGTGTGATTATACTCAAGTAATCAAGCAGAATAAGATAAACAGAAATCCTTGTGCGACGAAAACTAATTGCACTTTGGTACAGAAGTACAGATGTAAAGAGGGATCTTAATACTTGTCAAAACTACAGCCGGTTTGTGTGTGATTTTCTCTTGTATTTACAGTAAGCAAATATGGCTATCACCTTGCATGCTGCCCACGGCACCACTGAGTGATCTTTATTTTATTAAATGCACCACTAAGCAGCCAGCAAAACAAGGCTTATAGGTTACTGATAACCAGTGAAGCACTCATGAAAAGTATTTCATTTTGTACCTTATTAATGACTTGAACAAACCATTGAAGAAAACTACATTTCAGGGTACACTCTAGGACCAAACGTTAACGCCTATGCCATCCCAAGACACTCATATCTACGGCATGTTAGACCTTTATGTAGCTGCTATAAGCTTTGCAACAGTGCTAGGTAAACCATGAGCTTTGGCCTCTTGTCAATAGAAACACTTGCTAATTTTTTCTGACAAGGGCACTGGATGGCTTTTGTGCAGCCTAATGTAGTTTCTGACTAAACTAGGGGTCATTTCCCACAGATGAAGACATAGAAGGTGCTTCACTACATCTTTCTGCCTGACTCAGCTCATATTTAAAAATTAACATCCCGAGGACACTGATCCAAAACACGGGGAGGAAAGGCAAATTACAGATTTGAACAAAGAGACAAATCTTACTTATAGAACTGCTTCTCTAGTACAAGGTTTTGTAAGTATGTTTAAATGCTTAATAATGCATCTATTAGTCTTAGCTTAAACCTTTAAAGGTACTTAGCTTGAGAAATGGCCTCTTCAAAAATAATTAACTAAAATACCTGACAATTTTTCAAACTTAAAAAAATGTAAAAGGTGTTTCAAGAAGACAGCTTTTAGCTACAAATTAAGACTATCTCATACATATTATTTAGTAAAATATATCTATTAGAAATAGGCACACCACACTTTTATTTGCACATTTCTTATTTTAACCTTAAATGTGCTTGCTTAGCTATCAAGAGACCTTATAGAATAAATTAATAATTTCATAATCAGGTCCTCCTTATTAACAGAAAGCATACTAGTCTTTAGAACCACTCATTACTGTGTGGAAAATAATTTACAATTCAGAGATTTTTGCACAAAGAATCATAGCCTTTCAACCTTTGAAATACTTTAATCAAAATAATATTTTTCAGAACATAAAATATTTTACAAAATGCATAAGCTAATAATACTTGTTTTATAAAATCTGGTAGCAGGCTTCAAAGAAGCTACTCAGTCTTTAGAGGTTTCCATAGAAGTATGGTAGCTCCATAATAATGGTAGCAATAATTTGTATATACTAAGAATAATAGGTAAAAATCTGTTATTCACTGCATTCTATATTTGGTTTAGACCTATAATACTTAGACCTAACTACTACATTTTTACTATTCATATAGTTCTACATAAGACTCTTTATTAAAAAGAATCCCCAAATTAACCAAATGACTACAATATTACTAAAAGTAAAAAAAAAAAAAGTAGAAAGTCTGATGAATTCACCTGTGTTTATATCAAGGTGGCAATATTTTATAATTTGTTCATAACTCAAACTAACAAGAAAATGAGTAAACAGAGAAAAGTTCAAATATAATGAAAGATCTTCTCTTTCTGAAAATGTAATTGACTAGGAATCTGTAAATATAATCCAGTATGTATCTTATTATACGGCTACGCTTTGTAAAGTATAAACTGCTTTAGAAAACTGTCATTATTAGAATACGGTATTTATTTCAAACATGGCTAGTAAGTATGACGGATTACACGGCTACCCTAAGACACTAGGACAACAAAATATACACCTGATTCAGCCATGCTTTAATACTTGGGTTTGACTCCTTTCAGTTATTATAGTCTATAGTCTTAATGTAGTTGGGTAATAAGCTGCCATGGAAGACTGGACAGGAATGGAAAACATTTAATAGGTGTATTGTAAAATTTATACTCCTTGACTGTATACATTTGGACTGAACAGGATGTTTCCAGGTAACCTAAAAGCAGCCTGCTCATGCTCTTCTCATTATGAAGGTTCTACTTACCATGATAATCCTTATACAATGGATTAGTTTCTCTCTCAGAACCAATAAATGATTCCAGACCAATTACTATATCTGACAAGTTTGTGACACGGGCAATAATGGCTTTATTCTGCAAAACATGGAAACAAAACAGTAACGTTAAATGTTATGTTAAAAATATAATATCTGTAAAATATCACTATGCCATCTCATGAAAAACTGTAGTAGAGATAGACTATCAACAGAGAAATACCTTAAAAGTTAAAGCTACTATAGGCAGAAAACTGGATGGAAATATGCCCTTAACTGAAAATGCTGGCCCATGTAGTCACGCTATTCTAATTTGAAGAACTGAAGGGAAAACATAAATTGGTAGAAGATATAAATTGATTAGTTCTGGTAGAGAACATAAATTGATTATTTTTCACTTGTATTAGGGAACAGGACTACCTTTATTCTCATACATGATTATTTTTCAAATTACTTCATTCAATGCCCATTGGAAAATCTGTCAGACAGCAGGATTAAGAAGCAGTAGATGGTACAGCATAAAGTATAGGGCAAGAGTCTCACTGTCGTCTGTCAGCTGGGACAAGGTCCCAGCCCTGTAACAGCTGAGGTCCTCTGTGACATATTAGAAACAGGGAAAGGACCAGCTAAGAGACTGCAACATGGCTAGCTATGGAGTCTTCTGTTTTCTCTTTCCAGATGCTGCCACTTGGCTCTGGGATAATAATAAAGGGAAAGAAAAGATGGTAGATGACTAACATTTAGACCAGTAGCCTATCCTTTATTTGTTGACACAATCTGAGATGAACTGAAATACTGCTAAATACATTTTAATAAATGTCACATTTTGCCAGATCAAAACAATAGGTTAATATGTTTACAAACATAGTATGTCCAGTTATTAAGTAGTAAAAGTTCTAAAATACTGAGAATCTCCTGGCTATAAAAATATAATAATCAAATATCTGGTAGGGTTTTTTTTT
>NW_012107919.1:4698333-4713940 GCF_000951045.1 Mandrillus leucophaeus
CCTATAATACTTAGACCTAACTACTACATTTTTACTATTCATATAGTTCTACATAAGACTCTTTATTAAAAAGAATCCCCAAATTAACCAAATGACTACAATATTACTAAAAGTAAAAAAAAAAAAGTAGAAAGTCTGATGAATTCACCTGTGTTTATATCAAGGTGGCAATATTTTATAATTTGTTCATAACTCAAACTAACAAGAAAATGAGTAAACAGAGAAAAGTTCAAATATAATGAAAGATCTTCTCTTTCTGAAAATGTAATTGACTAGGAATCTGTAAATATAATCCAGTATGTATCTTATTATACGGCTACGCTTTGTAAAGTATAAACTGCTTTAGAAAACTGTCATTATTAGAATACGGTATTTATTTCAAACATGGCTAGTAAGTATGACGGATTACACGGCTACCCTAAGACACTAGGACAACAAAATATACACCTGATTCAGCCATGCTTTAATACTTGGGTTTGACTCCTTTCAGTTATTATAGTCTATAGTCTTAATGTAGTTGGGTAATAAGCTGCCATGGAAGACTGGACAGGAATGGAAAACATTTAATAGGCGTATTGTAAAATTTATACTCCTTGACTGTATACATTTGGACTGAACAGGATGTTTCCAGGTAACCTAAAAGCAGCCTGCTCATGCTCTTCTCATTATGAAGGTTCTACTTACCATGATAATCCTTATACAATGGATTAGTTTCTCTCTCAGAACCAATAAATGATTCCAGACCAATTACTATATCTGACAAGTTTGTGACACGGGCAATAATGGCTTTATTCTGCAAAACATGGAAACAAAACAGTAACGTTAAATGTTATGTTAAAAATATAATATCTGTAAAATATCACTATGCCATCTCATGAAAAACTGTAGTAGAGATAGACTATCAACAGAGAAATACCTTAAAAGTTAAAGCTACTATAGGCAGAAAACTGGATGGAAATATGCCCTTAACTGAAAATGCTGGCCCATGTAGTCACGCTATTCTAATTTGAAGAACTGAAGGGAAAACATAAATTGGTAGAAGATATAAATTGATTAGTTCTGGTAGAGAACATAAATTGATTATTTTTCACTTGTATTAGGGAACAGGACTACCTTTATTCTCATACATGATTATTTTTCAAATTACTTCATTCAATGCCCATTGGAAAATCTGTCAGACAGCAGGATTAAGAAGCAGTAGATGGTACAGCATAAAGTATAGGGCAAGAGTCTCACTGTCGTCTGTCAGCTGGGACAAGGTCCCAGCCCTGTAACAGCTGAGGTCCTCTGTGACATATTAGAAACAGGGAAAGGACCAGCTAAGAGACTGCAACATGGCTAGCTATGGAGTCTTCTGTTTTCTCTTTCCAGATGCTGCCACTTGGCTCTGGGATAATAATAAAGGGAAAGAAAAGATGGTAGATGACTAACATTTAGACCAGTAGCCTATCCTTTATTTGTTGACACAATCTGAGATGAACTGAAATACTGCTAAATACATTTTAATAAATGTCACATTTTGCCAGATCAAAACAATAGGTTAATATGTTTACAAACATAGTATGTCCAGTTATTAAGTAGTAAAAGTTCTAAAATACTGAGAATCTCCTGGCTATAAAAATATAATAATCAAATATCTGGTAGGGTTTTTTTTTAATTCTTTAATTACTGGAAATCGAGTATTCCTTTTAGCCCCTGACAGAGTGGTAGATCAGAAAACTGTGATTATATGCTATGATGTCTTAGACAATTTTTTGCTTAGCAGATCTAGATAAGTTGAAAATTTGTTTTGTAAAATTTTGCAATTTTGAAACTCTCATTTTATACAATGGTAATGCTCACCAGTTTAAAACTAATCTTTGAAGAAGAGAATGGGAAATACAAAACAGTCAAGAAAATTTATCAGCCTGCTACATCCCCTGTTAGAAAGAGGTCAAATATAAGAAAAGATTTTCATTTTCTGGAAACATGATTACAACTGAGCTTACTAATATTCTTGTTTCTTAAGTCCCTTTACAAAGATGGCATAAGAATGGAAAATTAAAGAGGGCTGGTCAATGTTACCTGACTTGGTATTATGAAACACATAGTAGCCTGTGTCACCAAACATTCTGTTGAAATGACTGGTTAACTCACACCTAGGGCAGTATTTGAAACTCCTTCATAAGTTGGAATGTGTGTTATATAAAGAATGTTTCTGCATTATATAAAGAATGTTTCAGCCTTTGGATCAGTGTTGTTAAAAAGAATTAGTAAAAATAATTATTCTTAATTGTCTTTAACATGTTCAATCACGTGGGCACACTAAGTATAGAAAAACATAATTTGGAAATGCCTATTTTTTCTAAGGCAATTTTTCATTCAATGGTGAGAAAATAATCCAGATTGATTCCTTACTTTCAGTTCTGTGCCACAGGGGATGGTCCTACTCCAGGAATAACAGGGGCTTCAGAGGCCATAAACATGTTCCTCTCAATATTTCTTTAGCCAAAGACCATTATATCAAACTCATCCAGGTTGGGTTTCAGCCAGTTATTCTTCACCCAAACAAAAATGTCTGCCAGACATTCCAACAGCTGGGATACAGTTCACAATGAGTCAACTTGAAAATGATTCATTGTGCTGAGTATTGAACAATGTTGGGGTGGGGGTGGGGTGTGGCTGGGTTGATAGTAAAGGGTGAGAACAAGTGGGAGATGAAGAATAACCATGTGGTTCCCCCATTAAGAAGAATCATGGATAATAACCAGCAGGCTCTTATCATTTCATTTTTAGGATAAACTCAACTGGGAAGAGTACTCCTGTCATGGACCCTCAGATGAACAGGCATTTATAAAGGCTACTGACAATATTTCTTAATCAAAAGGTCAGATTTCCTTTTATCTATAAATAAAAGACTAAGCCTTTGTATCTAAATATCTGAATCTAAAATGATACAAGTTAATTTTTGTTAGAACTCATCTATTCAAGATTTAAGTGATATAAACTAGGACTTTCTCAATTATATGAATAATAGAAATTACAAGGTTTAAAGATGAGATAAATTTCCATTCTGAGAGTGCATAAGCAAGGTACTGTGTATTTAAATTGTCAACCTGACATTTGCTTATTTCAAAGAGGATTTGCTTTTTTCATTTAATCTTAACATTTACTAATAAACCATTTTATATCCTATTATGTTTATCAACTTCATAAGTCTTTTAAAGGTAGTTTGTGGGAGACTTAAAAAAATCAGTTATCCACTTCAAAAGGGAAAACTAGTGAATTCTAAGTAAAAAATATGTACAGCCTAGATTTCAAAATTTTCCAGAAACTCATTCACGTATTTCATTTATTTCTGAGTTTCACAGGTTTGCATCATAGTTATTAATCATAAACTAAAGTCTATTGAAAAAACTTTCATAAAGTATTAATACAAGAATAACTTTTAATCATACTATTACCACAAAATTAGTTATATAGTTTCACAGTGATCTTACTGCTTTCTGCACGTTTATTTTGCAACATTGTTTGCATAATGTGGCAGACCAGATTAATTGTGAAAGTTGTGGGGATATCTGAAAAACACTTATAGAATAAAAAGCAATGGAAATTATATAAGAATAACATCTAAGGTTCTGACTGAGAAAATGTTTATATTTACTATAAACTTATTCAACCTCCTAGTTATGTGTAGGAGCATAAAAGACATTTGGGCTTATAAACTTACATGTGTTTTAAAAAGTTAAAAAAATTGTTACAGATTACTTCTGCACCTCCAAGCTTCATAACGAATATGATCTATTGAGGTAATCTTACCTTAAAACCATTCTTGTCAAAAGGTCTTTCAAATAATAATATGAATACTAAACAGTCTTTTAGATAAAAGCAGGTGAATTTACTTAGAAGAATCTAAAATTAACAGCTTAAAAAACCCATAAAAGCATAACAATCACGTTTCACCTTAGCAGGAATACACTATGGATAATAAATTGTCATAATATAACCAGCAGTGTTCAGAAAGCTTTAGCATAATGATCTGAGGACAGGCCTTGAATCTGGGAACATCCACATTCTCATCTTAACAGATTCCAAGTGTTTTTATGTTATTAGCCAAGATGTAAAACCCCTTTGGTCTTCGGTATATTAATAGATAGAAATGGACAAGTAGAGGTATTCGTACATCAATTACTTAAATTTGAACATAATCTTTGCATTAATTTTGAAGTTGTTACAATACAGTTTCCAATATGGAACATTTCAGTAAGGACATTCAGAATTCACCAATCTGGGTAAATTAATGCTTATGGTGTATGTATGGTATAATGACATCACCCAAGTATGCACAATGATATTGCCCCCCTCCTCCTTGCCCATCTGGATGTGAAAATGTAGGATGGCTCAAAAATCCTTCTTATCCTAGACAAATCTCCCTGTGCTCCTGGGTGAAAGTTGTCAGCTCTGGACAGTAGCCAAGACATGACTAGGAGGGAAGCCAGAAGAGAGGAAAGCCAGTGTCCAGGAGTTTTAAGAGTTTGCTGGCAATCTCAAATAGCATTGTATTAAGTTACATAAAGAGCTCTTAAAGTTTTCTGTTGCAACATAATTTAATTAATCATTTAAATTTAAAATTCGTCAAATGGTGTTGCAAATAAGCAAAGCAAATCAGATTGTCCAGTCTTCTACCTTTGTATTTCAATTTTAATTTCAAAAAAAACCTTCAGAGCATTTGTTTTGACTGTTTTCTGTTTGGTTTCATAAAATGTTTCTTGTTTGCCATTATAGAATGGTAATACATTTTTTATTAGGATACAACAAATCTGTTAAATGGATTTTAAATTAAGGAAGATTAATTTAATGCTCCCTTTCAATTCAAAGTTCTTAAAGTCAAAACTATGAATTTTGTTAAGAGATAAAAATTTAATCACTGCCATTTAAAGCTCCCACAATTTTCTAATAAAAATAGTTCAGATACCTATTTAGAGTTACCAAGTAACAATCAGAATACCTTAAACCCTCAATATTTCTTTATTTTCTCAGACCTAATTATCTCAACAATATAAAAGATGTAATTTGTACCAATACAAATATATTTCCAGAAGAAATTTTAGTAAGAGGATTAAGAAGTAATTAACCAATAACTTAATTATCAAGAAGCTCGAAAGGAATAAACCAATCAACATAAAGCATTTATGCAACGCCTCAAGTAAGAGCAAGTTCTTCAGTTACTCTATACTATTTAAGAAAGACAGCAAAAATAATATGAAAGGAAGAGCTCTCATTTGAGTATGGCACAAGTATCAGATTTGGGGCTATAATAGCCTGAAAGCACTATTAAGTTAATGTTAAAGACTTAGAGAAATATTTAAGTTACTTTATGTTTGACCATAATACATGATGTAGTGGGTGTGTGTTGGGAGAGAGCGGGGAGGGGAATCCCCACAATAAAAGCAAGTATGTCATAATCAACAGCTCAATTTATAACAACATTTTCTGAAAAATGACTTGCATAGAACACGAATATAGTAGAACTTAAGACCTTTCTTTGTTACATAATCCAAAAAATAAGCTTGGATCCAAGGATAAATCTGGGGATATTTAATGAGACATTTATTTTTCCATGCTTATTAGGTTTTCCATTCCACAGAAATCAAGACTATGAAATAATAAAATTATTTATACTACATTTATAACTTTTTACAAACTTGCCCCACTTCCTCCAGAATTGTCACTTGCTTCTGTGGATTATATTTTTATTTTATTAAAAATATTTGATAGTGGGAAAATAATTCTGTTCATAATTATGAGATTTAGAATATTTGTAATAAACTGATGAAGGTATTAGATTATATCTTTCCAGATTTAACACTGAACTTAAAGTAAAGGTTAATTTTAGAATACAGAGGAACTTTTGTAAATTAAAAAAATTCTAAATGTAACATTCTCTGCCTAGCATCACATAGTAATATTCACATAGGAAAATTGTAAAACAAACATATTTTGGTTCTTTATCCTAAAGCTCAAAACATATCCATGAAGGGGCTAGTGGCAAATACTCCTAACCTCGATGGTGAAAAAAATTGCTAAGATATCAAAATTTACTAGGAATAGGTAATAGAGCCACAACTCTTTGTGCTTTCTACATGGTCAAATACTCAATATTCTAAATTTTGATTTGAAAATGGTGGTTCTTTATAATTGAGACTTTTTAAAGAACACATCGTTTTACTTTCATAAATATTGTTTATAATATATTTACACTGGCTTCAAATATTCAAATAAACATACTTCGCAGAACATTTATTTATATTAATTTTGTTTCTTTTTCAGTAAGTTATTCTATAAAACATTAAAAAAACTTACATATTCTGAAAAGTCTCAGAAATGGGATGAACAAAATACTGAAATGAACAGGCTGGACAGAATAATAGTATAATATTCAAAATTAATTATAGGCATTTTTCTTAACTATACGTCTAGTTTCATATTAAGAAATCTACCCACAGAAAAATTTGTGTTTCATGATTAAAAATGTTTTATGGGAAACTTCCTAAATCAGAAATCTTTTTTTAGTACTTTAATACTTGAAACCCTAAAATGCAATTCACAGATGTCCAAAAGCTCACGCCCTGCCTGGAAAAACAATTGCTAATATCCAAATATCAAACAGAGCATCCAGATGATGTTTGTGATGCAGTAGCAGGTTAAAGATACTAAAGTTTAAAATCAGCTTAGAATAATCCCATATTGAATACAAAATTATAGCCTGTCATCAGGAGCAGGTTGACAGAGCCAGGTCCAGATGGGAGACTGGCTGGGAAAAAGGCTGAGGCAGGTGGGAAAATGATGGGAACCTGACGGAAGACAGGACTACTCCCTCTGCTGGCAAGGTCCTCACCTGCTTGAATTTTTAACAAATGACTAGCTTTTCTTTAATTATTTAAGATATTATCAATAAATTATGTAAGGTGCCCCCCTTTCAGTCTGCACACTTTCAAACTCAGGGTGTCTTATTTTCACTAGATCAATTTTGCAAAAATATAAGGATCCAATGTTTCACCAGGAGGTCGAATTATTTATCTTGTAATTTAAGTGCACCATAAACATAAAATATAGCATTATTTTTATAATATAAGGCCTTTAAAAATTAGGAATGCCTGTGAATTATGTTTGTTGATATATATACTTTCTTGAAGAAAAAAAATTCTTGGGCTACAGACTTCACAATCTCTTTCTCAGGCTCTGCATAATGCCCGTAATGAAATAATATAGAAATGAACCATATAAATCAACTATACAGGGAACAAGGAAACAGCATGTCACAGCAAAACAGCATAGATGTACAGCGCCAAACCTATCTGATAATCTAATGATCTGAGTTTACAGATATTATGTACTAATATGTAAGAAATTAAGAACTAATGTTTACACAAAAAATTTGCTAAATTTTACAGAAAAATTATTCAATATTTGATTTTCAATGTAAGTTAATAGCTGCAGCAAAAACATTTAGTAAAAATCTGTTCTAAGATTTTGGCCTACAACCAGAAGCTCCCAGAACAGGAGGGATCAGCTTTTTCACCCACTGTTCTCATCTGAATCCTGGCTTAAAAGCTATTCCAGCTCCCAGCTTTCCAGAAGGCTCCATCCCAGGAATCCTTGCCTGCCATTTGGTTTGCTGATTTTAATCTCTCAGGACTTTCTTACAGTGGCTCTACTATGCTGAACTGGCACTTGCTTCTAGAAGTGAGTTATTATTAAACCTGTAGGTCAATTGTGGCACTAACAACTCTTTGGAAGCTTTCAGCCACAGTGTACAATTTGCTAGTCTAATTAAATATTAATTCTAAGTGTTACATTTTGTGGCTAAGAGCTTTTATTTTCTATCATCAGCCTGGAAGAAAAAGAGGTTACAAGGCTAATTTAATCTCTCCCCTGTCCTTCCCAACATTAAAGATTAACTACATAGGGTGCGAAAACATTATTAAAGAAGCAAGAACTCTTCATATAGCAATAATAATGTAATTAATAGCAAAGGGCTAAAACATAACACTAGGACATAATATCTCACCTGGTACTTAAACAGCTTTAAATTATAATTGTTTACAAGCATGTTTGGTCTCAACATTAAGAAATAAGTATCAGTTATTTTTGATGACGTTAATCTTTCTTTAAGGGAAAGCATGCATCCAAGTATATAAATAGGAAAAACTCAAAACTCATGTTTTCTCACAGGTATTTTTCAGATAGCTTACAATGCCAAAGAAAAAAAGTTTAGTAATTTTATTTGTAAAATAAATGAAAAATTAAATAAAGTTGTACTTGTTTTCTATACACAAAAAGTGATATAGAAGATAGTTTATGATAAAAATAATGTAAAAGATCATTTTCCCTCTTTTTCTCCTACCATATTCATGTAGCTTGAACACACAGGGCCCCCCACTCCCCCTTCTGCTCCCAGAACAGTTGTGTCCATCCTTGGACACTGGGCATTATAAAGACGATGCAGTCCAGTAGCCAAAGATTCCATATGTCCAAACAGATGACTCAATCGCCATACCGCGATGAGACATTTCACTATTTATATCATTGATACATTTGAAAAGTTTGGCCCTAAACAGCCCTTTAGCTAATAACTACTACCATTATAGGAACTACAGAATGAACAACAATATGAACAAGAACATCACAAAGTTATTTTAGAGAAACCAAAAATATTTTAAAGCAATTTTTTTTTTATTTTTATGGCTTACTGAACATGCTTTGGTTAGATTAAGTGTAATGAAAGGTTTCTGAATCGTACTTCTCTTTTAAAGATGAAAATGAACCCTACTGACAATTTAAAATATATCCTGTTCTTATTCAATATGCATATTTACACGAAGACAAAGTTATACATATACTACTACGCTCAATATAGGCAGAACTTTATAGATAATTTAGAGTTTGTGTATTAGAGTTTATTTGTGTAAAAAGTTTCAATCATCCTTGTCCAAAAAAGTAAATTAAATATATATGTATAATGCATACAAGCTATGATGTGATTTTAAAAATTAACCAGTTATCAGCATGTGTAGTCTGAAACAGAAAAAAAAAAGCTGGAGCTATAAGAATTCAAAGTCTATGGTAGAAGGATTGAAATACAGTTAAACTATTTGTTATTTTAAAGAAACACAGATTCTGTTTACAACTTACTATATTGACACAAAGTCACTGGAATTTGATAAATATGATGTAAAACTGAAACGGGTATACTATAATTTAGTTCATTTTAAAAACTGCTTCTTTTAAAACTCTTAAATATGTAAATTTCTTATAATCAATTTCAGACTAGTTAAGAAGATCTGAAAACATTAAAGGCAGATTCTCAGTTGAGAATATCCTGATTAAGAATTCATAAAAAAATGACACTCTGAATATCTGGCTTTATCCTTTAGTAATTGTAGCTATGATCAAGAGATTAATCTGTAATTTTCATCCTTAAATATTCTTCTTAATAAAGTGCATTTAAAAAGATCATTTGAAATAAAGTTATATGACTGAAGGTGGTGTTATGTTCATATCAACAATTAGATAAAAAATATTTTCCAAAATTTTATAGCTGTAAACTCACAAAAGTATATTTTTCTTCACTATGCAATTATTCTTAGTTCTTGTTTTAAGAATAAAAGATTTCACACTGAGACAAATTCACAAGGCCACTGGAGTCCACATTTCATAATCCCATATTAGTGGTTAGTTCTAAAGCGGTCCATTGCTTGACTTAGAGTTTAGCTGCTAAAATACTCAGCATGAACAAAAAAGTTTATGGATGTGAAAAGGTTTGCTCTGAATTTCTCTATATAGAAACATACTGTATCATTCACTTCAGTGGGTTCAAAGCTCTAATACATTAATGTTATAGAAGATTAATTTGAAAACACATCAATTAAAATAATACACTAAATAAAATATCATTCATTTTTCAACAGACATATTTTAACGAGGCCCTTTCTCCCACCTTTTCATCAGGAAATGAATTTTCCTTGGTATAAGTTAACATGCTAGTAATAGTTTCTTCCAACGAGATAGCTGGGAAAAAATTCTACAGATCAAATTACTACAAAACACTGGGTATATGATAAAAATTGAATAAGGCTATTAATTCACCAAGCGCCAATGATGACAAATGAAAATATGCTATAGGGTAGTTTCAAATCTGAAATTTGATTGAATAAAGGAAAGCTAAATAGTTTGCCAACTACTGTTCTCTAGACAAGTACATTAAACTCTGGCAATACTTAAAATTATTATACAATGAAAAAACATAATGACATATTCTATGATCCAGAATGTCAAAGGAGTTTTCATTCTTGCATTATTGTACTTCGGGAGAGGTTTATCAAGTTGTTGTTTATATTTAAAAATTCCTTAAAAGTGTAGACTATGACAGCTTGAATAAAGACTAACAATAATAAGTAAATTTTCTTTTTGAAAATTGCTGTGAGAACAGTAAAAGATAACTTTCTCCATTTCTAATTTTAATTAGTTTAAGTGTTTACATGTTTAGTTTAAGTGTTGTAATTTAATCTAGTTTAATTAGTTTAAGTGTTTCAATATTTATTTCCTGACAATTTTAAGTAAAAATGCCTTAAAAAATACAAATCAAAAACAACTTGCCACAGATTATACTTAAAAATGCATAAACTAGGGGAAATTTATTTTCTTTTCACTTCATTAATAAAATCATCATAAGGCACAAAACTAAGTTTCTATTTCCAAAAAGAATAAATGTTATTGGTCACTATTTTCTTCAAGCATGCAACTGTTACTGGGAATTGAAAATAAAATTAATTATTTTCAAAAGCCACAAAATGTTTGCATAATTTGGAGGTGGATGACAAATTTTGCTAGTGGTAAGCCAATTCCCATTTATAGACCAACAAATTACTGTTTCATATCTTGCTAGATATGGAAGTCAAACAGTATCCTATTGTAATTGCTTTAAAGCTACCACTTTGCAAAAGAAAAAGATAACTCATTAAAAAGTTTCAAAGGGTACAAAAACATTTCTGTTTCTAACAGTAAAAGGGGGACAAAGCAGCAGAATGTTGAATGTAGCTGAAATATAATAACCTTTAACATGGGTATTTACACCAAAGTTTTTAAAAGTTGCAATATTCTCACAATTACAATAATATGTGGGAAGAGTTTAAAGATAGTGTGTTTTAGTTCCTTTTCTTAGATGTAACCTTTTCTCTTTTTTTTTCTTTCAATGCACCACAACCTCCTTCACTCAACAACAGAGTTTTGAACAGTTGAGTTGTGAGAATGTGAGCAGCTGCTGTTATTATAACTAAAGGTCTGTCTACTGCTTGAGTCTGAGAGACCACATGTTCGGCTGTCCTCTCATCTTGCCATCCTCACCAATTAACTATTAACATGGAGGGCTGTACACATGCTCTTGGGGGCTCTTTAACAGGCTTCTTGGCGAGTGGAACAACTACACAGCAGGGATCTGGGAACTGAGTAATGCCGGAATATAGGGGAGCCGTCCGTAGTTCTGCTCCTTCTAATGACACTTTACTCCATAGTTCAGTATGTAACAAAGTCTGTATTTAACTTAGCCATTTTCACACACAGTTTTAGTTCAACGTCTTTGGGCAGACACTAAAACTATATTCCAGCAAGAGACAGTATGAGTAATAATATTACTTCACAGGGAAAATTGTTTAAGATTATATATATATATACACACTTAAGACATTCATAATATATTTGTTGAACAATTTTAGTGTTTTCTTAACAGATATTTAGAATTTATTTTTATATACTTGTTTCAAAGTATGCTTGCCATTTTTTTTTCTGTGGCATTAAAGAAAATAATCTTTAACCTGAAGGAAATAAAAAATGTCAAGTTCAAAGTTGTGGGACTGAACATAAAACATTTCAAAGGCAAATTAAAAAATAATTATTGTTCATTCTACTTGCAAAAGTCTTATTATAACAATAAGTTAAAATCAGTTTTGAATCTATGTCATTATTTTCCCTATTTTAACTTTTCCCTCTCTTTGCAATTTCCTTAACTATGTGTTCCTTCCCTACAATGAAATTAAACATGGGAAGCATGCCAAAAGTATAATAAAGGGTAACTAATCATTACTATACAAGTCTGACAGAATGCTAATAACTAAAGTAAGAACACTGATTGGCTGGTTTAACAATTCAAGAAATAAGGATATTTTATACAAAATACCTTTAATCTAATGTTAATTTATATAATGCACTCAAAGGTACCACAATTTTATTATCTATACATGCCAACTATATGTATGATAAAATTTTCAAGGATATCCAATCACATTTCTATTTCTGCCCAAAACCACTCTACTACCACACCCAAGCTCAAGTATCAATAAACTCACATATACTACTTTTCTGTTCCATCCTATCTTTTACATTGTTGAAAAAGTTCCATGAGAATAGACACCTTGTTTGTCTTCTTAGCTACTGTATCCCTATAAGTGCCTAGAACAGTGCCTGCATTGTTAAATAAGTGTATAAGTTAAATTATCCACAGTTATTCAATCACCATTTAAACCCTAACTTACAATCTCCAGAGGTGGCACTGGTCATAGTGGACAGGAAGCTGATGTATGATGTTTAAAGAGTCTTGTTTCAAGATAGTGATGCTACTAATATTTGGATGGCCAACTGACTTTATTTATGCCTCCTGGTTTGTCTCAGGCCTAACCTGTGAGAAGATCCTGTCAGTGTCTTCCATAAAAAGAGGCGGCAGGAGATTTCTATTGCTTTGATAGACTTTTATACCTTATTTTTTGTAGCCTTATCTCTGTTCAAATCCTCAATTTTGGAGATCTGTTTAAGTAATAATAGTGAAGATGACAACTGCTAACATATATTGAATGCCTACTATGTGCCAGCACTGTTTAAGTACATGTTATTACTAATCCTCTTAACCAGATACTTTTTGCTCCATTTTCACAGGTGAAGCTGAGGCTGAAAAAATTAAGACTTGACTAAGACTATGAAACTAGTTGGATCTATCTGCCTCTAAGATCTCAGGCTCTTTCTATCATTGAATGCTACTTTGTGCACAGTTTGTTTCTAAATTTCGACTCTAGTATCTCTGTGGAACAATTAGCATAGCACAGTGGTTAAGATTATGGTAATAAGAGGTACACTACTTAAGTCTAAATTCTGCCACTCATTAGCTGTGTGATCTTGGGAAAAGATAATGACAGTACCAACCATATGGGGTTATTATGAGAATTAAATGAGTTAAGATTTGAAAAGCATTTTGGACTGCAACTGGCCCATAGTAATCACCATGTAACTTTTTATTAAATAAACTCACAGTGTCCTGGTTATATGTATTCGTACATCTTTGATTACCTTTCCAAGCATACTGCTTGCAATTCTTATTCTCTTTCCTTAGCCAAAAGACTGATTTTCCTTGACAGACTTTAAAAGTTATTAAAAGTTTTACCTATTTATATAATGATGGGTTGGAAGAAGTATATGTTTTATATTTTCTCCTAAACATTTTCATATAAAAACAAATATATGGTCAGATATCATGTTCAAAGAGCAAGGGAAAATTTATTTGTTTTTTATAACTCAATTGGTATTAGGGCTAGAAGACTACTATATGATAACTTTGCAAAAACTGTCTAGGAATGAGAGATTGAAAATTGGGAAAATTTTAGAAGGCTGTGCAGTTTTTTTTAAAAAAAAGACATTCTCTGTTTTGAGGAATATGTCTTAATTCTTTGTCACACTATATAACTTTATACTCATTACCAAAATCTGACCCTATATTTTGCTATGTCTATTTCAAAGGAGTCTCTTTACCGCTATGTTAAGAAGCATAAATTTAATCTATCTTCCAGCTATACAGGGGCTTAAATATATCTGTAAAGTATCAAAGTTAAAATATTGTTTCAGGTTCAAACATCGAGATCACTACATCATTCACTCATTATGTAATCAGTGGTCTAGATAGGCTGACTTGAGGTCATCTGATAGTATCTGCTGTTCCCTTAAATGAGTGTACAGGATTCACTGTCACAGACATCCACAATGGGAATCTCTTCCTTAAGTGATAAAGATGATCACCAACAAAATGGCTTTAAAAAAGTGTTTTCCTTTTCCTTCTTTCCGTTTTCTCACAGAAGCCCCATTGGAATAAAATTTAAAGTTACATATATACACATATTTTTTTCATAATTGTTTTTCTTTGCTTTGCAATTATGCAAAAGGAAGCATATTTATCTTTTTCTCTCTTGTCTAGAATGGAACTCTTTGTTTAATCTTTTATATGTACTAATTTATCAAATATTTTACACTAATAATTTTCTTTTAAAAATGTAGAATAATTACAATATTAGCCAATAACTTTTTTTTCCTAATAGAAACTTAGTGTCATCAAAGGTAGTTAATAATTCAGGACACATAGGATACAGTGTGACAGAGAGGAAGGAGTTTAAATTTTTAAGTTAACCAGATCTGAGCTTGAATACCAGCTTAAAATGTACAACAGATATGGGATATTGGATAATCATTTAACTTTAGTTTAGTTGCCTTTGCAATTGAAATCACAGCTATCTTGCAGGGTTTTTGTGATGATTAGTGAAGCCATATAATCTAATGCTGAGAATGATAAGGTTTGAAGTCAGGTAAGGACACTGGCCTGCTACTTATTAACTGGGTGACCCTATGGAAACAGAGGTAAAACAACCTGTTTGACAGGGTAGCACTGAAGATTCAAGGACCTAATGCTTGTAAAGTGCTTGGGATGTAGCACATGGCTAATAAACAGTTGTAGCAATAGCATAGTAGTAGTAGTATAAGTAGTAGTATTTTCATCAGTATCTGATAAGTCTGTTTCATGTTTATTTATCATAAAAAGCTCACCATGTCTAACCAAACTATTATTTGAGTACTAACTTTATGATAACTTATTAACAACGGAAGCAATACAAGTATGTGTACAATGTCTAGCATGATTAGAGAAAGGAGTTTCCTTATGATATGTCTGCAATTTTAAGCTAATGATAATAATTTAGGTCCAGACACAATGTATAAAAAGTCCTTCAAGGAAAACTGAGTTATCCTCTGCTGACCATTATAAATAAATTCTACTGGCCAAGCAGACCAAATTCACTGCTTTTAAAATTTAATTTAATTTTTTGTAGAAATGGGGACTTGCTGTTACACAGGCTGAACTTCTTGCCTCAAGTGATCCTTCTGCCTCAGCCTCCCAAAGTGCTGGGATTATAGGTGTGAGGCACTGCACCTAGCTAAATTCACTTTTCATTTGTAACACTTTTCAGTCATATTTGCTATATATGCTGTATATAATGAATGTAACTAAATGTCATTTTAATACATTTGCTATTTGCAGGTAGGGTCTAGGTATGTTGGAACAGAGGCACCAAGATTACGTAACTTTATAATAAAGATTCAATATTCATTTAATTAACATTTACTGATTATCTAGGAAAAGCCTAGGTACTGTGTTAAGAATTTTAAAACCACGTTTAATATTATGTTATTACTATAAAGCCTATAAAGAAACGTATAAATATCTGGCCCTCCGTCTATGGAGACTACAATGTAGTAGATA
>NW_012107919.1:4719290-4720931 GCF_000951045.1 Mandrillus leucophaeus
GGACAAGACACACACATTACTTAGGACTTCATTTTCTCTTTCTTTCTTTTCTTTTTTTTTGAGATAGTGTCTTTCTCTGTTACCCAGAGCGCAGTGGCCTTACTATAGCTCAGGGTAGTCTCAAACTCCTGGGCTCAAGTGATCTTCCCACTACCGCCTCCAGAGTAGCTGGGACTAGGGGCATGTGCCACCAGATCTAGCTAATTTTTCTTTTATTTTTTTTTGCAGAGACAGGGTCTTGCTATGTTGCCTAGGCTGACCTTGAACTCCTGGACTAAGCAATCCTCCTGCCTCCGCCTCCCAAAGTATTTGGCTTACAGGTGTTAGACACTGCATCCAGCCAGTTTTTTTCATTTTAAAATTAAAAGGAGAGGCCAGGCGCTGTGGTTCACACCTGTAATCCCAGCACATTGGGAGGCTGAGGAGGGCAGATCACCTAACGTAAAGAATTTGAGACCAGTCTGGCCAACATAGTGAAACCCTGTCTCTACTAAAAATACAAACATTAGTCAGGTGTGGTGGTGTGCACCTCTATTCCCAGCTATTTGGGAGGCTGAAGGCAGGAGAATTGCTTGAACCTGGGAGGCGGAGGTTGCAGGGAGCTGAGATTGCATCACTGTACTCCAGCCTGGGTGACGGAGTGAGATTCCATTAAAAAAAAAAAATTAAAAGGAGAGAAGATAACATTGTTGCTCTATGATTCAATACAACTGAAGGGATATAATGGCCTGGATAAGACTATAAGAATGAAATTACAAAAAAAAGGATTTTAGAATAAGCGTATTAGAAAAAAACTTCCTGACTCTAAGGACCTAAAATATGATCGCACTATGTAGGCAGTTGGTTCAGTATTTTAAATGATTGTGTTAGACTTATGATAGACAACCACCTAAGACACCCTATGTTATCATCCTCAATGGTCCACAAAAATTGTTTTCTTTTTATTTCTGCATTACTTGAATGAAATGAAGTAATGAGATGTACCAGGGCTTAGGTTAGAAGTATAAATACATTTCTGGTGAATTAGTGTAAGATATCTGTAAAATATGATGGGTTATTCTTTTTTCTTTATTATTTAAAACCTCAGAATTTAAGTAAAATGGCAAGAATGTAAAGTTCATTTTGCTATCTCTAAATTTGTTATCTCATGATAACAAACAAGTTAAGATTCCCAACAGAAAGAGCATTCTAGAAAAAGGGAGAGAAACATACAAAAAAAAAAAAAAAATCTAGATATTAGAATGAAACATGAAGGTAAAACGAGAGCAGGATAATATCGTTTTCTCTGTCAACCTTTCAGAAACTAAAGATCAACAGTATTTTAACCCACTGTCTCATTACCTATTATTGTATTAAAAAGTACCAGATAAAAGTTTATAACAAAAATGCTGTTAGGCATGAAATTAGGAAAACTACAGAGGTTTAATGATTCTGACAGATACACTGATATATGTATATCAAGTGAATGAAAATATTAAGCCAAAAAATGAATGAGGGATAAGATATTTAAGTGAGGTTGGTACCCAGCACAACAGAATATAATTCAGAATATAATTGAGCATAATACTTCATTTATATTTTAAAAAATATAATGGTAATTGCAAAAACAAAGGCTGAATTATAAATCTCTTGTGTCCTTTA
>NW_012107919.1:4723806-4726020 GCF_000951045.1 Mandrillus leucophaeus
ATAAGATCATATGAAATCACATGCCTGAGGCAAACAGTATGTACTTAAGTAAACGATACTGATGTTAACATATACTTTACATAAAATATTAATTAAAGAAAGAAACTAAAAGCTGTTTCAGAACATGAACTAAAACTGGAAAAAATTCAAATGGAAATACATTGATTCATTAGTAAAAGAAAAAACTATAAAATGTTTAGAAGAAAACATAAGAAAAAGACATTGGAGAGGGCAAAGACTGTAAAGATTGGAGGTGTGAGGGAGGTAAACCACTAACCACTAAAAAATTTATAAATTGAACTTCATCAATATTGAAAACTTTAGCTCTTCAAAAGACATTGTTAAGAAAATAGAAAAAGCAAGTCATAGATAGGAGGAAAATTATTACCAAGTTGTAGCTAAAATATCAAGGAACTTTACAAATTGATAATGAGACTATCAATAAAAAATGGACAAAAGACAGACAAAAGAAGATATGCAAATGGCCAGAAAGCACATGAAAAGATGGTCAACATCATGAGTTATCATGGAAATGCAAATTAAAACCACGATGTCATACTATATCACCATGAGTTATGAAAAAATAGTTCTGGAAAGTTCTTACCTGGATCAGATGTGTTGGCATTGTGATGATGCAGGCTGAAAGAGAGGTTCTCAGAAGACCACGGAGAACATAGAGGAACTTGGTAAGGCTGTGACTGTTGCTACCATTTTCTGCACAGCAAATATCATCTCCCCATAAAGGTGAGCCAAGATTCTGAATTCCTATTCTTAAAACGTTTCTTTGTTTTTTCTAAAAGAAAGTGGGAAAAAAGCAAACATATAAAGTTTTGTTAATCAATAGAATACTACTTTTATCTGTCAGTTCTTATCTTTATAACATCAGGGAGATAATGTCAATAGATGTGTTAAAAATTTTTATGTACTATTAGTACATTAAGCAATATAAATGAAACTGTTTTGATCACAAGATTATAAAAAATAACTTTTTTTAACTTTTGAAAAATCTGAACAGTATCATACGCCTTAAGCTTTAAATTGTATCTAAATTTTAACAGCCACAACTCTAAGAATTATACTTAATGCACTTAAAATATTTAATAAAACAGATAATAATGAAATCTTAACTAGAATGCTTGCAAACCCCTTGTCAGTATTAGAAAATTCTGTCTTTCAGTAAACTATAAATTGTACAATATTTCTCATTTAATTTTATCCTACCTACTGCCTGATCTTTTCTTTGAAAAAAACTTTAAAGATACATGACTTTTTGGTTTTATATTTTACATTTGCCTCTGGTTTTTCTTCTTGAAGCTGCTCTTAAAATAATAATTTAAGTTCAACACTTTTCATAAAATTTAACAGGTGAACATTTAGAACTTGAGCCTACCGCCATTAAGGTCACAATAAGTGACTATATTTCCTGGGAAAAGAACATTTAAAAACTATTAATGAAACTGTGAATAAATCACTGTGAATAAACGTTTAACAACAGATGTGTTTATAATAAATTCTATTGTTTGGGTTATTCAAACTAAGTAAATGTTTTGTAAATACTTTCCTTAAAAATTCAGCAAAATTTCTGATCAAAGGAAGAACGCGTTAACAAAACCTGGCATGTGCAAATAATTGAAAATTCATTATTAGAATTGATGGGAAAAGGAAGATGGCTCTAACTTTTCATGGCTTTAACATAATTTGGAACGCGTGCTGCTTTATATGTGATTCCTGATGAAACAAATTCCTAAAATGTATCACTTGCTATTGCTATAAAATACCCTGGTAAAATTTGTTAACCAACTAGTTATTGTCCAACACAATATATCTATTTCCCTGATATTACAAATGAAACTGAATCTGTGTATTCCTTTTTCAAGCAGAATTTATTGATCATGGAAAGTAAGAAAAATGAATAAAACATTGAAATGTTAGAAGACAAAAGTCTAAAGGAACATAAGCCAGTAAATGAATAAGAGAGAATTATAGTCAGGACTGTGTAACTAAGTAGATGGATGATTCTGGACAAGACACACACATTACTTAGGACTTCATTTTCTCTTTCTTTCTTTTCTTTTTTTTTGAGATAGTGTCTTTCTCTGTTACCCAGAGCGCAGTGGCCTTACTATAGCTCAGGGTAGTCTCAAACTCCTGGGCTCAAGTGATCTTCCCACTACCGCCTCCAGAGTAGCTGGGACTAGGGGCATGTGCCACCAG
>NW_012107919.1:4727310-4777013 GCF_000951045.1 Mandrillus leucophaeus
GAATATAATTGAGCATAATACTTCATTTATATTTTAAAAAATATAATGGTAATTGCAAAAACAAAGGCTGAATTATAAATCTCTTGTGTCCTTTAGGATATACAATTCCTTTGCTATGCCATATAATAATGGGGCATACTGTGTGGCATAAGATTTAAAAAATGAACCTTGTCAGCTGTACAATAAATAGTTTTATTCCTATGAGAACATCCAAAATATTTAATCTGGTATTCTAAGTAAAATCCATGTCAAATTTCATTTTTATCATATATTTCTAAGATATTTAAAAATAACAAATGAAATTATGAGCACAATTTGTAAATGTCTGCACTCTAATTATTTTTATAGATTAGCTACACTACTTTACTTACTACCAAGGCTAATTATAAGGTAGTATACAATATTCTGTATTTCTATATGTTGTCTCAAATTAGTTCAGTTTATTTGAAAACATGTTTGAAAAAGATAAAACTTTTCTTTTAAAACATAAGATTTATTTCAATGTCAGAACATTATTCTTGACTTAGGAATAATATTTTTTGAAGTAGTGCCTTGTAGGTATATTTCTGTGGCTTCTAGAACTCATCTAAAGTTTCTGAGACAGATACATGGACTAACAAGTAATTTAGCAAACACTACAATTAATTTAAAGAAGAAAATTCATTATATTTTAGTTGCAATAAAATTGTAAGTATAATTCTATAATAATGTATTGGTATTGGTATATTTTAATTTAAAAACAGTTTTGGTATTCACCATATGAATGTCTACCTGAACGCTGTTTAATCTTCATAAAAGTCAGTAATTATAGAATTTCTGGTTCAGAAAGCCAAACCAGCTCCAGTTTGTTGTCTATCAATTTTTGTGGGGAAAAAAAAAAATTGTTTCTTGAAAATAGTGGTGTTTTCACAGTCGAATAAACAACTAAGAGAACAAATGTTTTATTCTATTCCTATACTAGCTTACTTAGTAAGGATTTTTACGATGTATCTCTGTGTGTGTGTGTATTCCTTTTGCTATTACCTTTGCTTTTGGGATTCTATAAAATTTCTTACTCTCAGAAGATATGTCATCATCCTGCAAGAGCAGCAGCTCTGCACACTGTACCATAGGAACTGTTATGACATGCCTGTTTCCATAGTTACCACAGCAAGTCGGGAGAGGTGTCTGTCAGGGACCAATTTACCTCTCCAGACAAGCACTGGCACCAAAGAAAAGACACAGTACCCACCAATATTAGGTAGGGCCAAAAATGGAGCAATACTGAGCAAAATAAAATTGTAATAGATACTAAAGGCTGTCACAAAAATTATGACATACATGAAAAGCCACCTATAAATAAATGTCTGTACTTTATCATACACACATAAGTATTTTCAACCTGCAATTAAACTGGCAATCAAAACAAATTGAAAAATAATTTATTTTGCATGGAAAAACTGTTAAATATAATAATAAAGTTTACAAGAATATTTAAAAATCCATGAATTAAGCACAAATGTAGCTGATGATGCCAAAAATAAGACTTTCAGTTTCTCTGTCTTCAATAAAATAATGGTGCTTTAGAAAGACTTCTGCTAAAATAATACAAATGTAATGCAAATCATTTAGTAGCAAAAGCAATTAAAATCACTGTGGAAGAATTCTGAAAGGCATGATATGTAGAAATAAAATCTTTCACATTTTGTTTAAGTTAAACTAACCAGAACATCTTTATTAGTGGAAATTTGGAGGAAGTTTTAAAAATTAGAGCTACAGAGAAATTGTCGTTATAAGATACTTAATATGGCAAATAACGTATTTTTTAATTCAATAAAACAAAGCATAATGTAATAAAATCTTAAGATAATTCTTACTCATAAGGTAATTTGAAATTAAGGTCGAATGACAGAAACAGGAACAATTTAAATAGAAGAGTACAAACCTTGCAGATTTAAAAGTAATTTTCAAAATGCAGCTACTTAATCCTAAATGCTACAAATGCATATTTAAAAATGATGTTGATAAAGCATGTGTATGTCTTATGTGCCTCCACTGAGAACTTAGCTGAAACTCTAAATACACAGTAATAGTCAAACTAAAGCTGCTTGTGCTCTGCTTATTTACATGTACTGTGCTTGAAAACAGCTTGTTCACTGTATATTATTCTAAAACTTCTGGGTTGCCACCCCTAAAGAATTTGAAAACAGCATTATATAAATAATTATAAAAGACTTTGAAGCTATTTAATACCTGAGGATTGGATCCATCAAATCCTTCCTCATAAATGATGTTCTGGATAAACTGAAGCAGCTTTATGTAGCCAGGGGTCAAAGAACTGTTGGTAAAAGAAGTGGTTCAAATACATAAATGGGTTATTAGACAGAAGTACAAAATCTATGCTAAAACATTAAGTAAATAATTAAAAGGCATACATTTATTAGATTACTTAAGAATGTCAAAATAGTATTATATAATCCTAAAATATAAAGTCAGTACATACAAGGAATAAGTTACAATGCTTTAAAATAACTTGCTCAGTGTTCCTGACATCATGGGGAGATAAAAACCTGTGGAGACTAAGATGACTTAATTATGTCAGGCTTAGTTACCTCCAAGAAAATTAATGATTTAATGAAGCAACCTAAAAGACGAAGCCACTATAGATTTTCAGGAGTAATCATACATAATTAACACATAGTTAATGAACTGCTATGCCAAGTACACCTGAATCAATGTCCTGATCACCTGAGCTTCCATCTTCCATCAAAGTTAATTTTCTTAGAACTTCTAAAATAATAGTAATTTTAAAAGTTGATTTTTTTCAGACACATGAAGAAAAGTGAGTATAATCTTCACTTCCTTTGTTAAAAGAAGGCAATAAATGGATGAATTTAAGAAGAAAACCAAATTTATTTCCCATATAAATACTAGCATTAATGTTATTGTTTTAAAATATTTTACAAATGCTACGAAATATCTCAAAGAATCTTTAGTAAGCATGAGGAAAATCTGCTTTACATTATCTGAAGTTAAGATTCTGCATAATGGACAATCTGTGTGCTCTGACTGAACATTAATGTCATGATAATGTCATGAGCATAGCAATTCCATAGACATTGAAGTGCCTAATGTTGTAAAAGCTGTGGGTGACCTTAAAATTACACAAGTATTTGCTTTACTGTGATCCTAAGTAAACAATCACATAGGCAGAAGAAATATCCTAAAGAAAGAATGAAATCTAATTTGAAGCATGAATGCAGCAGTAAAGAATATAAAATGTTAGGAAATATAGCAGACTCCTTAGTGTGCAAAATCAATGGTAGGTGGTTCAGGAAAAATATCTGTACATCTCTGTAAACATGTAATTGAACAGCCACAATAAACCCAAAAGTGTCTATCTTGCAAAAACAAAACAAACAAAAAAAATGCTGCTGTGTACAAAACAAATACAGCTCCAGATAATGAAGAATTTGGTAGTTTGGCTATTTCTCATACAGTTATTTCTCCATTTTCAGTGAAAATGCTGTAGATTACATAGATATATTTTTTTTCACGAGTGTGGAAATATGTGTAAAAATAATATTCTGTAAGGGCAATTTTATGACTATTTCATATCTTAACACACATTTGTCCCAGCTAGATCAACCTTTCAGAACACAGTGCTGCTGTCTGAATGCAGTAGATTCAATTCTAATCTGGATCAATTTGCTTTGCACAAGGGGTAAAATCTGCAAGCTTTCAGATTATGAAATGAATTCCAGCCAACCATCTGATGAATGTCACCATGGGTTATAGGAGAGTGGATCAAAAATATAGCCAATGCATTTTAATCCACTAATAATAATTCTACCCCAAACCATTATTATTTCATATAGTAATAATAGGGGATCATGCAATATTCATCTTTCTGTGTTGGGCTTATTTCATTTACCACAATGTCCTTCTTATTTCATTTACCATAATGTCCTTCTGTTTCATCCGTGTTGTCACAAATGACAAGATTTCTGTTTGAAGGCTAAAAGTCCATTGTGTGTGTGTAGACCACATTTTCTTTATTCATTTATCCCTTGATGAACACTTACGTTGATTCCATATGTTGATTATTGTGAATAATGGTACAGTAAACATGGGAGTGTAAATATGTCTTCAACATACTGATTTTATTTCCTTTACATATACAGTCATGCGCTGCATAGGGACGTTTTGGTCAATGATGGACCACGTATACAATGATTGTCCCATAAGATTAGAATAGAATTGAAAAATTCCCATCATCTAGTGATGTTGTAGCCATATTACTCACATGTTTATGGTGATGCTGGTATAAACAAACTTGTCCTAAAAAGTACAGCACATATAATTATGTATGATACATAATAATAACAAATGACAATTTTACTGGCTTATGTATTTACTATACTATACTTTTTATTGTTAGAGTATACTCCTTTTATTTATTGAAAAAAAAAAAGCTAACTATAAGACTCAGGCAGGACCTTCAGGAGGTATTCCAGAAGAAGGCATTGTTATCACAAGAGATGACAGCTGTGTGTGTGTTACTGTCCTTGAAGACCTTCCAGTGGGAAAAGATGTGGAGGTAGAAGATAGTGATATTGATAATCATGACCCCACACAGGCCTAGAGTAATGTGCATGCTTGTGTCTCAGTTTTTAACAAAAAAATTTTACAAGTAAAAAAATTAAAAATAGCAAATAGAATAAGAATATAAAGAAACAATATTTTAGTAGAATTGTGCAAAGTGTGTTTTAAGCTGTTATTACAAGAGTCAAAAACTCATTTAAAATGCAAAAGTTTATCAATTAAAAATGTTACAGAAGCTAAGGTGAATTCTTATTGAAGAAAGGAAAATATTTTTAATAAATTTAGTGCAGCCTAAGTGTACAGTGTTATAAAGTCTACAGTAGTATGCTTTAGTATATTAGGCCTTCACGTTCACTTACCACTCCTTTACTGACTCACCCAGAGCAACTTCCAGTCCTGTAAGCTCCATTCTTGGTAAATGCCTTATACAGGTGTACCCCTTTTTATCTTTTAGACTATTATTTACTGAACCTTTTCTAAGTTTAGAAACACAAATAACTGTATTAAAATAGCCTATTCAGTCCAGTAACATGCTGCACAAGTTTGTAGGCTAGGCCCAAGAGAGTACTATAGAGCCTAGGTATGTAGACTGTACCATGTAGGTTTGTGTAATTACTCTCTATGATGTTTGCACAATGATGAAATTGCCCAATAATGTATTTCTCAGAATATATTTCCATTCATAAGTGTCAAATGACTGAATGCTCAGAACTGGGGTTGTTGGATATGTTGGTTCTCTTTTTGATTTTTTAAGGAACCTCTATACTATTTTCTACAATGGCTGTTCTAATTTATATTTCCACCAACAGTATACAAGGGTTCCTTTTTCTCCAAATCATCTCCAACACTTCTGTCTTTTTGATAACAGTCATTCTAATAGGTGTGAGGTGAAACTTCATTGTGTTTTTAATGTACATTTCCCTGATGATGAGTAATGTTGAGCACTTTTTCATATATGTATTGGTCATCTGTATGGCTTCTTTTGAGAAATGTCTATTTTGGTCCTTATCCAATTTTTAAATTGAGTTATTTGTTTTCATGCTATTGTGTTGTTTGAGTTCCTTAATATTTTGAACATGAACCCTTTTACTAGACATATGACTTGCAAATATTTTCCCCCATTCCATAGGTTATTTTTTTACTCTGTTGATTCTTACCATGTTGCACAGAATAGGGGGTTGTTTGATATGAGAATAAAAAGGAAGATGCGAAGCCAATACTTCTTAATTTCTTATTTAACCCTGACAGTTCAATCATCAACAATGCTTAAAATTTTATAAGTAATAAAATAAATTCCTCTAATTAGATTTCTAGAAAAATAAACTATTTGATAACAAATAAAATGGAATAAATCAATAGATTTAGGTATATCAATTGTGAATATTAATTTTTGAATATATGAGATTAAATCATTTAAAACTGAAATTATTTACATGATATTGATACTAAAATACTAAGTACTGTTAATCTCCATGTTTCTTTGCCAGCAATGTTTATAGTAATATATATACACACACACACATATCTTTTTGCTGAAAATCAGTATCTTGTATTGTCATCTAAAATTTTGGTTTGTTATTAAAATCCTTTGCTTTTGAGGATGTTTACTCTTGTGTGTGTGTTTAGTAGTGTAGGCACTGATAAAACAGGAGTTGGCAAGAAGTAAACCCAGTTAAAAAGATCCTGGCTTCTTTACTAATGTTTCCAAACATTCAACAAAGATTACGTTATCAAAGTATTTAAAACATGCTTCAAAAGTGGCACATTTCTAATCATTTTGTGATCACATTATATGAATTTACATACTATTTTGCCTGATTTTCTTGTATTTTCAACAACTTTTATATTACAATGATGTATTTTGAGATTCTACAATGTGCCTTTAAAACTATTAGCTATACAAAGAACATAAAAACAATTACTAGAACTTTACTTTTTACCTTTAAAATATCAAACATTTAATATTTTCTTTAGTTAATAAAGTAAAATTGTTCCATGTGCATTATTCATGCTTTTCTGCTAATATTACCATGCAGTTTAGCAAGAATTTATTTCTTTATACTAATATATAAACATGGATAAAAGGGGCCAAATGACACAAATGTAAACCTGTTTTCTGATAACAAAGTTTAATATTTTTTAGAGATGATAGAAAAAAATGAAACTCATGCTTATCAATATTCTATCCCCCATCTCTAATTTTCCTCAAGAAGTCTAAAGCACATTTGCATCACATTATTTTAATTCCTATCAACAAACTGCATTGGTTTTGCTGTGAAAAGTAATGTTGTCATTCACTCTCATTAAGAAAGATAAAAACATTAGCTGTAAGAAAAAGAATCAGATGTAGTATTCTACAAAAGAAATCAAGCAGAGGTTGATGATAAATAACAGTTAAAAACTACAGTTTTGGAAACAAACAAAGGAATGCTTAGCAAAAGTCTTCAAAGAAACACTTAAAAATCTTTTAATAATTAAGAAAAAAGAAAAAAAGTCACTTCAACTGAGGGGTTTAATAAAAAAATATTTAAATATGAGTAAATAACAATATACAACACTGCCACCACCAACAAAAAACCTTGGGTAACAGTAGACAAGATTTTATCAGTGAAAAGGTAAGTTACAAAAATAAGATCATGTACATGTGATATTAAAATAACTTGTTGATAAGTGAAAAATCTATACATAGATAACAGGCTCTTAGGTTGATTTTCAATAGGACTACCTGATTTTAACTATATCATCTGATAAAGTGTCTGGTACATAGTAAATAATCAAAACACTTTTGTATCACAGTCACCACATTTGCTGAATAGAATAACCTTGTGAGGTTAAGTATAGTCATTCTCCCCATTTTATGGTTGAGATTTTAAGACCATTTTGAGGCTAAGTAATTTGCCCAAGGCTGTACCACAATTAAGAGACACAAATGGCACTTAAAACTCAAAGTTTAAAAAACTCAAATTACCTGCTCTTTTGGCTATGCTAAGATAAAGTCCCAGATGGCGATCTAGATTCAATGAAAAGCCTGTGGTAATGTGGCCTAGAGGAGGTCTGAACATGGCTTCATTCAACATAGCCAAATGAAGCATTCAGGTGCATAGTTTTAGGAAGAGATTTCTCTTTTAGTTGCACTGATCGAGGCCTCCACCAAGGCCTTACTTACAAAGCACTTGGTAAACGATGAATAAAGAAAACTCAATACTGTGAAGTGTATGCTTACAAATATATAAACTAGATACGAGTATTGTACAGTGGAATGTAGGTTTAAGATGTGGGTTCTAGTTCTACCTGTGTCAACATGTACATGTGTGGTATAAGGTAAATTGTTTAAATTTTCTGTCCTGGTCCTCGAAATTTTCTCATCTGTAAAGCCAAGGGTTGCATTAGATAATCTATGTTGTCCATTCTGACTTTGAAATCATATGGTTCAAAAATGATTTTTCTCATTAAAATCAGTCATTGCCGGGCTTTTAAAAATAAGAATTTCTTGTGTATTTAAATATTGATTTAACTACTTGATAGAAATACTTAGGACAAGAAGCTGTTATCACTCCCAATTAGGATTAATTTAAAGTGAAGATGAAGCATTTTTGACATTATTATGCAAATAAATGAGAAAGTATGATTTGTATTACCAAAATTCTATTTACACATATATGTCATTCATCTATGACAAATAGTGAGATACCCTTGTAAGGCAGTAGGCACAATATTAAGTGTCTCAACTAATTGTATAAAATAGTTTGCTGAGCTAGTTATATTAGCATATAATTTGCATGTGACTATAGAGACTGTGAAGTCTATTCACAAGTAATTTTCAAGTTAAAAATTTCATTACTGTTACCTTGAAGGCTGTCATTTACTGATTTTTCTCCACTGATGATTTGCATCTAAGAATACTGAGTTTGACTATCTTCACCATGGATGTTCAACTAAGAACTTACAAAGTGTAGGAATGTATTAAGCGCACCAAGAAGAACAATAATCAGCAGAAACCTCTGAGCCACAGTTAGGAAAATACTAAGAACTACGAGGATGCACAAATTACATGTAGGGGCTAAGCAATCCATATTCTTACAGGGATACTATTAAGAGGGGTTATGATCCTTCATGAAAAATAACTCAGCTTGACATCACTCTGACTTCCTTTAATTACTGATGTAAACAAGGTTTTAGACTATGTCTCCTACTACGCTTCACTGTTGCTGTCATCTATCCAACTCTGGGTCATGACTCATTTAACACTCTGGCCTTTCAGTTTTTTGATCTCTCTTCCAATGATCTATTCTCCATTCTATTTAAGTTGATCATCCCCATGGTTGTTTCTTAGACCATGTCATTATCAATAACTAGCATACCTCTATAATCTCAATTTCATGCATACCCCTCTACATAACCACTACTTTCTTTCCCCCTAGTACCCATATACAATCATTTGACCCTGCTGAGATCTCTATATCATTGTCTACCACACCTTTCACTCACCTGCTTTGATAAGCTCTTTCAATTAATTAAGCATCTCGATTCATGGTCAATCCTTATCTTCACTTCCTTGCTCTTCTCTTGCTTTGTCACACTTCCTGCTATTCTGGCTAAACACAACTCTCTGTCTATTCCACACTTGCCTCAGTATAGCTAAAAATGGCCAGAGAAACAGACTGGTATGACTTTAATTTCATGACCACAAACCTCAATAGGCCCTTAAGGCTATTCCCATTATATATATCCTCACTCTCCTAGATGATAATGTCATACTTTCTCTTTTCCTTTTTTAGTTGAAACCTCCAATATCTCTTCCTCCATCTTCATTATCAGTTTATAACCTTTGACTGAGAAAACAGAAGCAGCCAGAAGGTGTCCTACCACTACATTTTCTACCTGCTATGGTTTGAATTCTTGTGTCCCCGCAACACTTATATGTTGAGCGCTAATATGCAACAGTATTAAAAGGTGAGAACTTGAGAACACATGAACACAAGGAGGAAAACAACACACACTGGGGCCTTTTGGAAGGTGAAGGGTGGGAGGAGGGAGAGGATTAGGAAAAATAACTAATGGGTACTAGGCATAATAACTGAGTAATGACATAATCTACAAGAAACCCCCATGACACAAGTTTGCCTATGTAACAAACCTGCACTTATACTCCTGAATTTAAAAGTTAAAAAAAAAAAAATTAAAAGAAAGAAGTGAAAACTTTGGGAGGTGATTAGGTCATGAGGGTGGAGCACTCATAAATGAGATTAACACTCTCTTAAAGAGGTCCATGGTAGCCTACATTCCTCTTCTGCCATGCGAGGTTACAAAGAGAAGACACCTATCTATGAAGAAAGGGGGCCTTCACCAGAACCTGACAATGCTGGCACCCTTATCCTGGAACTTTATAGCCTCCAGAACCATAAGAAATACATTTCTGTTATTTATAAGCTGTCGTTTACGATATTTTTGTTATAGTAGCGTGAATAGACTAAGACACCACACTCTCAGCATGTGTAATCAAATATATATTCTGTCTTCTCACAGGCTGCCATATGTGAACTATCTAAACTCCTATAACAACCCAGTACCTCCACTTGTGCACGGGCCTCATACAAAAAAATATCACTTGGACAATTCTCTCCTCTCTCCTCCATTATTAACTTCTCTTTTTCTATTGATTGTTTCCTATAATATATAAACATACTGTTATCTCTCCCTTGAAAAAAATATAACAACCACTTGTCCCATCTCCTTTGCCAGCTACTACTCTATTTCTCTGCATCAAACCCCCTTAAATTTTCTAAAATTCAGTGTCACCACTCCTCTCCTTACATTTTCACTTAAACCCATTCCAAGTAGGCTGTCACCACCCCCATCCCATCCATTAAAACTGCTTTCATTACGGTGACTGATGACCTCCAATGGCTAAATTCAATCGGTCTCTTTTCTTTTCTTTGGTAACAACTTTATTGAGATAGAATTCAGATACCACACAATTCACCCACTGAAAGTGTACAGTTCAATGGTTTTAGTATATTGACAGCTATTTAAGTATTACCACAATTTTAGAATACTTTCATTCCTTCAAAAAGTAATCTCATACCTGTTTTATCAACTCCCTCCAATTCTACTAGCACTAAGGAACCATTAATGTACTTTCTGCCTCTCTATATTTCATATTATTATTTCATATAAATGAAATCATGTAATACGTTGTCTTTTATGACTGATACTACGCTTTGAATGTTGGTCCCCTCTAAAATTCATGTTGAAATTTAGTTGCCATTGTTACAGTATTAAGTGGTGGGACCTTTGAAAGGTCATTTGGCCATAAGGGCTTCACCATCATGGGTGGGATTGGTGCCAGTAAAAAAGAGCGAGTTCAGTCCTGTCTCATTCTCTTGGTTCTTCCATTCTTTTGCCATGTGAGGAACAGGGTTCCTCCCCTCTGGAGAATGCAGTATTCCAAGTACCATGTTGGAAGTGGAGACTAGGTCCTTAACTGACACCAAACATGCTGGCAATTTTACCTTTGGCTTTCAAACTTTCAGAACCACGAGAAATAAATTTCTATTGTTTATACATTACTTAGTCTATAGTATTCTGTTATAGCAGCACAAAATGGACTAAGACAATTGGTTTCTCTCACTTACTATAATGTTTTAAGGATTCATCTGAGTTGTACCCTGTATCAGTACTTCATTCCTTTTTATGGTGAAATAAATATTCCATTGTATGGATATACCATATTTTATCCACTCATCAGTTGAGGAACAACTGTGTTGTTTCCACTTGTGAGCTATTATGAATAATGTAGTTATGAACATTTATGTACAGGTTTTTGTACATAAATGCACACACACACAAAAGGTTTTGTTTTGATCCTCTTGGGGATATACCTAGGAGTAGAATTTCTGGGTCAAACGGTAACTTTAACTTTTTGACAAATGCCAGAGTGTACCAGTCCAAACGACTATACCATTTTACGTTCTCACCAGCTGTGTATGATGGTTCTGATTTCTTTACATCTTTGTCAACACTTTTTATTATCTGATTCTTTCATTCTAGCTATCCTAGAGGATGTGAAGTGTATCTCATTGTGTTTTTGCTTTTGGGGTGCTTTTTTTGGCTTGGAATATTTTTATTTGTCATTTTACTTTGAGTATTTCTTTGTTTGGTTTTGATTTATCTTCTACTAAAAGAATATGCTGATTTTTAAATCCAATCTGTTTTTCCCCATTTTTCTTTTTAATTGTGGTTAAAAAAACCCATATAATATAAAATTTAGTATCTTAACTACTTTTGAATATATAGTTCAGTAATGGTAACTATATTCAACAGATGTGTTGTGTAACACTACTTAATATTAAGTTAAACAGATCTCCAGAAATTTTTTATCTTGCAAAACTGAAACTGTATATCCATGAAACAAGAAACAACCACTCCTCATTTCCCTCTTTCCCTCAACCTGTGGCAACCACCATTCCATTTTTGGTTTTTGTGAATTTGACTACTTTAGATATCTCATATGAGTAAAACCATATTTATCTTTTTGTAACTGATTTCACTTAGTACAACATCAAGGTTCATCCATGTTGTAATATGTATTTTACATATGTATTTATATATGAAATATATATTTCCATCATTTTTAAGGCTAAATAACATTCCACTATATGGGTAAATTTTGTTTATCAATTTATCAGTTGGTGGACATTTGGACTACTATCACCTCTTGGCAACTGCAAATAATGCTGCTATGAACATGGGTGTCCAAATATCTCTTTGAATCCCTGCTTTCCATTTTTTTGGACATCTACCTAGAAGTGGGATTGTTGGATCATACAGTTTTGAGAAACTGCCACGCTGTTTTCCATAGCAGTTACACCATTTTACAATCCCAATAGTGCACAAGAGTTCCAATTACTCCATATCCTAACCAACACTTGATCTTTTCTGTTCTTTTTTACTTTTTTCTTTCCTATTTTTTATTTTTATCCTAACAGATGTGGGGGATATCTTGTGGTTTTGACTTGTATTGTCTAATGATTAGTGATAGTGAGCACTTACTCATATGCTTGTTAGTCCTCTGTATATCATCTTTGGAGAAATGTCTATTCAAGTCCTTAGCCTATTTTATAAAGTCAGGTTATTTGTTTTTATGTTGTCATATTGTAAGAGTTCTTCATTCTGGATATTGGCCTCTTATCAGATAATATAATTTGCAATTTTTTTTTTTACCATTTCTTATGTTGCCTTGTCACTGTTGATTGAGTCCTTTGATGCACAAAAGTTTATGTTTGATGTAGTCCTATTTGTCTATTTTTGCTTTTATTGTTTGTGCTTTTGGTGTCATATCCAAGAAATAATGGCCAAATCCAAGATTATGAAGTGTTTCCCCTATGTTTTCTTCCAGGATTTTAATAGTTTTGAATCTTATGTTTACGTCTTTAATCCATTTTAATTTTTGCATATGGTGTAAGACAAGGATTTATCTTCACTTTTATTTTTATTTTTTGCATTAGATACCCAGCTTTCCCATTTGTTAAACAGTCCCTGTGAGTGATCTTGGTACCCCATTGAAGACTGTTTGACCATATACGCAAAAATTTATTTTTGGGCTGTCTATTCTATTGGTTTGTGTATCTGTCCTTACACGCAATTTTTACTTTATACCATACTATTTTAATTACTGTAGTTATGTAACATGTTCTGAAATTAGAAAGTATAAAACTTCCAACTTTGGTCTTTTTTAAGAGTAAGTTGACTGTTTGGGGTCCCTTGAGTTTTAGTCCGTGTGTAACTTTAAATAAACTAAATCTGTTGTTTCTATTTCCTTCTTTTCAAACTGGGGATACTGCTAACGTCATAGGATTTTTGAAGAATTAAATGAGATAACAAATGTAATATGCTAAGTATAGTACTTGACAGAAAAATCGGTTCTCAATAACTTAGTTATGATCAATCCCCATGAAGTCAATATAATATAGTAACACTCCAGTTGCAGGATGGAGGGTGATTGGGTGGGATGACTAGATGGACAAATTTCAAACATATAAACAGAAATAATAACAATTATGATGGCTAAAATTCATTAACTCTTTACTATGCCAGCCACCGTATGCTAAGTGCTATCTCTATGGTTCTGGTTTATGTTTCTTTTGATATAGTGACATTTATCGGTCATTCCTGTATCTTCTTCTGAGAACATCCTCTTAACGTTCACCTTTTGCTTGTTTTGAAGTAGGGTATTCAATTTTTTCTTACCCATTTAAACATAACCATAATTTATGGAAACATATGCATATATGTTTGTAATTTTTAAAATTTTGAAATCATCTCGAACTTACATAAAAGTTGCAAATACAGAACAAAAAATCTTTTTTTCCCATTCCACCTGAGAGTAAGTTGCTGACCTGATGACTTATCACTTCTTAATAATTTAGGATGTGATTCCTACAAACAAGGACATTCTTCTAGAGAATAATACAACCATCTGATCTGGCATATTGGTAAAAGTAGGAAACTGAGACTACCATCTAATCCTCACATCCCATTCAAGTTTCACCAGTTGTTCCAATATCATCCTATACAACAAAATGAAATAGTTTAGAATCATGTGTTGCATTCAGTTGCCATTTGTTCTCTTCAGTCTCCTTCAATCTGGAAGTTCCTTAGATTTACCTTAACTTTCATGATCTTGACATTTTTGAGGATTACAGTCCAGATGTTTGGTAGAATGTTTCCAATTTGGATTTGTGTGATGCTTCTTCATGATTAGATTTAAATTATTAATTTTTGGTGGAACTATCACAGAAATATTGCTGAGCTCTCACTGCATATTATCTGGTGATACATGCTTTTGATCACTCCCACTACTGGTGATGTTAACTTGATTAAGGTAATTCTTCTAGTTTTCTCCACTGTAAAATTATTCTTTTCCCCTTTGTAGTTAATAAGTAGTTTGTGGGATGGTACTTTCTGGCTATGTAAGTTATCTTATACCTCAAAAAACTTTCAATTTATTCACTTACTTATTTATATCAGTATGTACTTATATCTTCCTATTTTATTAAATCCATTACTATCATTATTTATTTTGATGCTCAAATTGGCCAGCATGCCCAGTGAGAGTTCTTTTTGGCTGGCTTCTGTGTCCTTTTGATATGCCATCATCATTCTTCAGGAACTTCTACACATAAAAAGATGTTCCAAGCATATATTTTTCTTTCTCTTCCATCAACCATTTCTCCAAAGAGTCCCGGTGCCTTTGAATGGAGAATGGCATTTAGATCTGAGCATGAGATATACTCATTGCTATTTCGCAACTCCAAGAATTTAAGACATTCATTCATATTTTCTGCGATTATTTTAATAATTTCATTTATTATATTTATCTCTTTAACTCTATGGAAATACAGTATGAGGTGAGATATAAGGTAAGAATTTACTATTTTATTACCAAATGATTAGGCTCATAATTTGAAATCCCTTCTCTTGTTATAAAAATGACTCTTGTTCTGGCCAGGTACAGTGGCTCATGCCTGTAATCCCAGCACTTTGGGAAGCCAAGGCAAACAGGTCAGGAGTTCGAGACCAGCTAGGCTAACATGGTGAAACCCCGTCTCTATTAAACATACAAAAAAAATTAGCTGGGTGTGGTGGTGTGCGCCTGCAATCCCAGCTACTTGGGAGGCCGATGCAGGAGAATTGCTTGAACCCAGGAGGTGGAGGTTGCAGTGAGCCGAGATCACGCCACTGCACTAGGTGACAAAGCAACACTCCATCTCAAAAAAAAAAAAAAAAAAAAAAAGCTTCTGTTCATCATAAAAATTCAAACATATAAAACATACAAAGAATAATAATGAAAACTTATCCAGAAACCACCACCCAGAGGCAAATATTGTTAACAGTTTGGTGAATATCCTGTAAGACATCTCTCTATACCAGTCCTTCCATTTCTTACTGAGAAAAACGACTGCAGATGTTAAGAAGTATGCTGATAAAAATGTTTTTGATTCTAAAAAGAAGAGTATTTTATCAATAAACAAATGTAAAGAGATTATTACTATGTATTTCAAAAATGTTTGGCATTTCCCTCACAGCCTTTCAAATCTAATGTATACTGTGAATCTCTTAGATAATCTAGGAAGGGGATTTAGTTTGCAGTCTTTCATGAGCTTATTTGCCTGCATATCACTAGGTTTTTGGAAGCTAAATTAACATCTCCTGAATTAGTGTTAGAAAAGAATTTGGGATAAGCCATACAAAATTTTATGTAAATAGGATTGTGCTATTTATCCTATTTCTATAATCTGCTTTTTCACTCCATTATATCTTGGATGCAAAGCCCAGTAACCACCCCTGATCTCTTATACAGAAAAATCTTCTGCAGAGCCACCTCTCTACAGCCATTGCTGCAGTTTTAACAGCTACCATTAGCCTTAGACCTTAATAAAAGCCACAGTGCCCACTACCCTCCAAAGCACAATGGAATTTCCCTTGAAAGGTGGTAGACACTTGAGCCTAACCAAATAAAGCTGCAACTTAGAATCTTTTCCTCAATATTTGGGACATTTGGTTGGTATTCTCTTTGTTTTCCAACATCACTTTCAAATCACTCCTCCTCCTCCACTTCCTAGGAAAACGAAACTAACAAACAAATCCATGCTTCTTTTACATATTGCTAATCCCCAGCCATTCTCCTTTTAAGTTGCTGTCTTTATCAAGCTCCTGGACATTTTCCTCACTGTTAATTGAAGACTCTGCACCTGGCTTACAGTCCGAATTCAAACAACTTATTCTCACCCAATATTACTTACTTTAGTAGCTTGCTTTGTTCATTTACCTCCACTATTAAGATTAGTAAATCTACTACCAGAGTACTGCCCCTTCTCTCTCTCTCTCTCTCTCTATATATATATATATATCTATATATATATCTCAATAGCAAGTGTCTTCAGTTGCTTTTCTTCAGTCTAAGGCTCATGATTCAACATTTTGTTCACTCTTTTTAATCACTTAAACTTCTTTGTTCTTTGTCCTACTCACTCCATCTTGCAAAATTTCAACCCTGCTTATACCCGGGAATCTTAGCACAGAAGCAAGAAAGTCACACAATCTGATAGACTGGCACCACCACAACCATTTGAGATTTCTGTAGTCAGTGTATTCTTCCAGTCTATGAAATAACCATTTTAAAGTTTCTCAATTTAACCCAAACTCCCAAGAGGTAACTAACCATCCCCTAGTGGACAACTATGATCATTATTTCACAAGTAAAGAGAAGTCATCAGTACCTATCTTCAGAAACTGCTGCTTTCTTTTCTACAACTTCATCCATTACCTCTTTATTAATTTTTTTGCACTGACATTTAAATAAAACAGAGCAAAAAAAATCTTATTTCACCCCCAATCCCTTCCAGTTATTGATCTTTCTTTGCCCCCATAAAAAAAATTCCTGAGAGAGTAATACGACCCACCTGAACTCACCTCCACATAGCTCTTTCCATCGCTCACATGATTTCAGCCACAGTGGCCTTTTAAATTCTTGAAAATACCAAGCTCCTTCCTTTATTAGCACATCTGCTGCTCCTTCTGACAATAATACTTCTTGGCCCAGTGCCCATTGCATGATTACCTTCTTCTTAGTTGGGTCTCAGCTAAAATATTTCCACTTAGAAGGACTTTCAGTGAACATAACTCAAGGTATACCCACTGCTCTCTCTGCCCACTTAGCTTCCCCCATAGAAAATGTTCTTTCTTTATATTTAATTACATATATATTTGTTTGCTTGTTTTAAAAAAATTATGTGCTTTCTTATTAGACTGTAAGCCACACAATGGTAAGGTTAACATCTGCTTTGTTCACTACAATGATGTAGAACTTAGCATAATGCTAGGCTTATAGCAGTTGCTCAAGTTCATAGGTGCTGAGATTTGGAAAAAGCTTTCAATAAATATTATCGGACAGATGATTATGTTTACTTACTTCAGTAGACTGGACTATCCTAAGTCTAATATCAGAATCCTGGAAAACATTCTTGATATTCCCTTTACCTTTTCTCCAACCTCAGTGAGATCCAGTGAGATCAGAGAGACAGCTAGCAATCAGATTAGGTAAGGCCTTGTAGGGTCGTGGATTTATTATCCTGAATGAGTTGGGGAATCATCGGAGTGTTTGATCCAGAGTAGTGATAAGAGCTGATGTATACTGTAAAACTGGACTGCCTAACAAGATAGCCACTAATTATGTATGGCTACTTAAATTAACTAAAGAAAAATAAAATTAAAATTCAGTGCCTTGGTCTTACTAGTCACATTTCACGTATTCATGCATGTGGCTAGTGGCCGCTACATCACACAGCACAGATACAGAAAATTTCCATCACTGCAGAAAATTCTACTGGACGGAAAATTCTATGTTGGAAAAACTCACTAGGGCTATTTTGAAGAAAAACAGGAGCCAACAAGGAGCAAGGACCAAAGAGCAAAGAGCAAGACCAATTAGGAGGCTATCCCAACAGCTGTGGCAAGAAATGTGGGTAATGTAGGCTAGCATGTAGAGGTGAAGGTTGCAAGTGGTATCTGGATACATTTTGAAGATACAGTTGACAGCACATGCTAATAGATTGGATACAGAGATAGAGAAGAGTCAAGGGTCAAAGATTACATTATTGAAGTGAGGGCAGAAATCTGGAAGGATATACACAAACATAACTATGAAGGAGATGACTGAGATTAGGAATGGGTGAATAAGATGGAAAATAATAAAACAAAACCCATGCATACCAGTGAGGATAGGATACCATGCATGAACTCAGGAATAAGACGACTCACTTAACTCTGTGTACCTGATGGCCTTTAAAGGACAGAAAGGAGGTAAAAACAAGGCAAACATGCAAGCAAGCAGTTTCTCTCCATTGGTCAAAATGAGGCCCAGCCACTATTATAAGTGAAATACCAAAACAGATAACCAAATACTGCATGTTCTCACTTATAAGTGGGAGTTAAACATTGGTACACATGAGCATAAAGGTGGGAACAATAGACACTGGGGAATACAGTGGGGGAAGGGAGGCAAGGGTTGAAAAACACCTATTGGGTACTATGCTCACTACCGGGGTGAAGTAATCAACAGAAACCCAAACCTCAGCATCATGCAATATACCTTTGTATCAAACCTGCACATGTACCCTTTGAATCTAAAATAAAAGTTGAAAATAAAGTAAGTTAAAAAACATAACAAAACAAACAAAAAATGAGGCCCAGGATAATAGTCCTCTTTCTGAAATTTCAAATATTATCTTTTTACTTAATTGTATCACTAGCAGCTAAGCAGAATCTCTCTTCACACTTACATGATGCCTTTCCATCAGTTCTGAGATTTGCACTAATTTATCATTCACCACATCCTTTTAATAAAGTAATTTATAGTATACTTCTATAACTATATACTTCCAAATTTTTAGTCTTAGATGTTCTTTTCTATAATTTCTTTCTTAGGAGTATAAATTTTCTATTTTTTTGAGACAACAGTCTTGCTCTTTTGCCCAGGCTGGAGTGCAGTGGCATGATTACAGCTCACTGAAGTCTTGGCCTCCCAGTCTCAGGTGAATCTCCCACCTTAGTCTCCTGAGTAACTGGGACTACAGGCATGTGCCACCACACCTGGCTATTAGGATTTTTTGTTTGTTTTTGTTTTTGTAGAGACAGGGTCTCACTATGTTGCCCAGGCTGGTCTTGAAATCCTGGGTTCAAGTGATCCTCCTGCCTTGACCTCCCAAAGTGCTGGGATTAGAGGCATGACTCATGCCTGTAATCTTTAATCTTATATTTAGACTTCTGAATATACTGTGGTTCTTTGCTTTTCAATCTAAAAGTCTTATAGTTTTGAAATAAAATATTCCCTTCCAAGGAGCCCCCTTGTGAGTACCAACCCACAGACCCCGGCCGGGCATCTCGTAACCATATGAGTACTTGCCTCATCGCAGGCCTTAACGAAGCAGCCCATAAGGCGGTAAATTTTGAAAAGCTCAAAGAAATCTCTCAAAGTGTCGATGAAAACCCCACTGAATTTCCTTCTCACCTTACAGCGGCCCTCCAAAAATATACCCGTGTTGACCCCACCTCCCCGGAAAAAACCATTGTTCTTAATACCCACTTCATCTCTCAGTCTGCTCCTGACATATGGTGCAAACTTAAAAAGGCTGAAAACGGCCCTCAAATCCCACAACAAGACCTTCTCAACCTGGCTTTCAAAGTCTTTAATAATAGGGATGAACAAGAAAAAATAAACAAAGCCCAACGAGATCATGCCAAATGCCAGCTACTAGTCATGGCTATTCGCCAATCTGGCAACAGCACCCAAGGGCATAAAATACCTGATAGCAGTATCCCTTCTGGGGCCTGTTTTAAATGCAGCAAAGAAGGCCACTGGGCGCGGGCATGTCCCAACCCAAGAACATCAAAAATTCCTTGCCCAGCCTGCCAAGAAACCACTGGAAGTCTGATTGTCCTCTTAACAACCAGGCTAACAAACCAACTCCTCAAAACCCTGGCAAGGCAAGGAGTGAAAAATCGCTCACCCTACTACGGCTCCTTGGCCTGGTCCCATCTGCCATTACTGCATCGGAGCCCAGGGTAACTCTGCTAATAGCAGGTAAGCCGATCTCTTTTTTAATCGATAGCGGGGCCACCTACTCGGCTTTATCTAAATTTTTAGCACCCACTTACCCTTCCCAGGTCCCGTCTCACATCCACGCACTACTGAATCCCTTACTTGTTCCCTAATACCATTTTTCTTCACACTCCTTCCTTATCATGCTTCATTGCCCCAACCCCATCCTAGGCTGAAACATATTCGCCAAATTCAAAGCTTCTATCACCTTTTCCTGCCCTCCTCAACCAGAGTTCCTCCTGCTCCTCTCTGCTAGTCCGGCCCCTGACCCCCGCTCCCCAGCACCTGCTACCCACCTCTCTCGTTAATCCAGTAGTGTGAAACACCACCAGCCCTTAGCTGCTCACCAGGATCCCATCAAAATCCAGTTAAAAGACCCCTCTAAATTTCCCAACATTGCCCAGTACCGCATTTCCCTAACACACCAAAAAGGCTTACAATCTATCATAAACAAGCTCTGCTCACGCTGTCTTCTTAGACCAACACACTCTCCATATAACACCTCCAACCTCCCCGTTAGAAAATCTGACCGCTCATATTGACTCGTTCAGGACCCCTGAGCCATCAATCAGGTTGTCCTCCCTATTCACCCCGTGGTCCCTAACCCCTATACACTTCTCTCTCTCATCCCCTCCAATGCCACCCACTATACGGTAATCAACCTAAAGGATGCTTTCTTTACCATTCCCTTACACCCTAATTCCCAAGACCTCTTCACCTTCACCTGGACTGACCCTGACACTCTTCAGTCAAGGCAACTCACATGGACTGTCCTCTCCCAAGGCTTCAGAGGCAGCCCTCACTTCTTTGGACAACCTCTAGCCCAAGACCTCACCTCCTTAGACCTCTCCCCCAGCTGCCTCCTCCAATATGTCGACGATCTCCTTCTCTCCAACCCCTGCCTAGAGGACTCCCAAATTCACACCATTACCCTCCTAAACTTTCTTGCTAGCAAAGGATACAGGGGCTCCCCCTCCAAAGTCCAACTATCTACCCCAACAGTAACATACTTAGGAGCCCAACTCTCCCCCAGGGCCTGAGCCATGACCCCAGCACAAGCAATCTTAATAAATAGCTTGCCTCCGCCTTCCTTAAAAAATAAAATTCTCTCTTTCTTAGGACTGGCAGGTTTCTTTAGAATATAGATTCCCAACTTTGCCTTCCTGGCTTGGACCCTCTATGAAGCAGCCAAAGGCCCTCAATGAACCCCTAAACCCCACACACAACATACTTCCCAGTTTCTGTAGACTCCAAACCACTCTTGTCACTGCACCTGCCCTGTCCTTAACCCACATCTCCCAACTCTTCGTTCTCTGTACCGCCGAAAACCAAGGAATAGCTCTTGGGGTCCTAGGGCAACAAAAGGGAAGTCCCCCTTCCTTTGCCCCTGTGGCATAACTCTCTAAACAATTAACATTGTCAAAGCATGGCCAACCTGTCTTAGAGCATTAGCAGCAGCGACCATTTTAGCTCTGTAAAGTAAAAAACCGACATTCAGCCAAAGTATCACCGTCCACAGCTCTCACAACTTACAGGATCTCCTCTCCTCCCAGGCATTAAGCTCCCTCTCTCCTTCCCGAATTCAGTCACTCCATGCCCTCTTTATCGAAAATCCCGAATTCAGCTTCACCAAAAGCGACCCCCTCAACCCAGGATCCCTACTCCCCATATCCTCTTCCCCTTCTACTCATTCTTGCACTGACATTTTGGATCACCTGCAGCCACACTTCCGAAACATCTCCCCCGAGCCGCTCACTAACCCAGATGACCAACTCCTCATAGATGGCTCCTCTTCCGGAGCCCCCGGCTCTCCAAAAACTGGGTATGCAGTAGTTACCTTAAACCATGTAATTGAGGCTAAACCACTACCTCCAAGATCCTCCTCCCAAAATGCAGAACTTACAGCTCTCACCAGAGCCCTAACCCTTTCCAAAGGCAAACAAGTCAACATTTACACAAACTCCAAATATGCCTATCACATCTTTCATTCCCATGCTGCCATCTGGCAAAAGAGAGGATTCCTGACTACCAAAGGAATCCCCATCACTAACGGCCCCCTTATTTACCAACTCCTTCAGGCTGCACCTTCCAACCAAAGCAGAGGTTATATATTGTCAAGGACATCAAACAGGATCAGATAAAATCTGAAGAGAAAACACAAAAGCCAGCAAGGCAGCAAAAAAAGGTCTCTCTTTCTTCTGCCCCTGGCGCTCTCCTCCTCGTTGTCCCTACAATCCAACCCCAGTATCTCTCCCCCCACAAAAAAAAAAAAAAAGCTTCACTACTACAACAAAAAAACCTCCTTCCAAAAGAACTAGATAATCAAAAATCAAAAACTCATCCTCTCCCAAAACCCCCCCCAAAAAAAAAAAATTCTAACATCCCTTCACCAATCCTTCCATATTGGTGCACACCCCCTATACCTACTCCTTTGCCCTTATTTCTCCTCCTCCCATCTATTTACCTTACTAAAAATCCTAACCTCAAACTGTCATATATGCTCTGTCACTTCCACCCGAGTGGCCCTCCGTTCTCCATCTATTCCTACACACCAGTTAAGAGGAACCTCATTATCATATTTCCAGGCACTCTCTACAGATGTGTAGGCTTCCCTTAAAAAAAAAAAAAAAAAAAAAAAAAAAAAAAAGCAAACTCTATTACCCACCTCAAAAACCAACTAGTCTCCCTAGCAGCAGTTATCCTTCAAAACGGCAAAGGCCTTGATTTACTTACTGCAAAAAATGGAGGTCTCTACATCTTCCCAGATGAGGAATGCTGCTTCTTTTTTAAATCAGTCAGGCCTGGTTCAGGATGCAGTCAAAAAACTAAAAGACTGAGTGCACCCCTCTGCTCCCCCGCTCCCCCCCACACAAAAACAGCTTTCTGCCTGGCCCTCTTGGCCCCCTTGGTCTCTCAGCTCTTAGGCCTCCTAGTTACTCCCACTCCTAGGACCCGTCATAACCATTCTCCTTCTTCTAATCTTTGGGCCCTGCCTCTTACGTCTCTTTACCCAGTTTTTACAGAACGTGTTCGAGCTTTCACCCATGGAACCATACAAAACATGATGCTACTACAAAAATACCAGCAATTTCAAAACCAGTACCAGGACCAACCCCTACCTTCCAGCCTTTCCTGTGACCACTGCCCCCTCTCAGCTTGAAGTAGCAGATGAAAAATGGCACCCCCTTTCCCATCATCTGTTAAAAGGCTGGAATGTTAGGGTCACCCCGACCAGATCATTCCTTTCCCCTCCCACAGGCCTTACAATACAGTCTCTTGCACTCTCCACACAGCTACCCCAGGGCAACAGACAAATCCCCCAACACTGACCCCTCCAGTAACTGTCCAGACAGTTACAGGATGCGGTTAACATGTCTGTTAACCTCGCATAACAAAGCTGGCAAAAAACATCTCCAGGATGCAGTCAAGACACCTGCACCCCCGATTCAACTCCCCGACCCTGACCCAATTCCTCTCCCTATAAAGTCCTGCAGTAGTCTGTAAGCAGGGCTGCCTCCTCTGCTGTTGTCAGGAGGTAGCTGGCAGGACTGACAATAAATCAGTTTGCCTGAACTTGGGTCTACTGGCCTCATTCCTTTCTCAGCTGTCGTTCCAATTATCCCTTACAGTTACTATATTTTGTGCATTGATCCATTAATTCATCAACCATGCACTGGACACCTGTGTTCTAGATATAAGGAAAAAAAAGATGAAGAAAGCAAAACCCCTTTCCTCAAGGATTTCCAATGTCTGAGGGGAAAGACAAGCATGTAGACAAGATAAATAATTACAGTGTCATGTGTTAAGTGTCCTGATAGAAATATGAACAAAAGTAGGTAGGAATGTATGAGGAACACAATTACAATTTGTCTAGGAAAACATTACAGAAGACTTACACTGAGGTTCCATTTAAACTGGTAAAGAAACTTGGCAGGATGAGAAAAATGGGATGACTTCTAAAATGTTAGTTCCATCCTCTTTTCATCGTTTTCACTTACAAATTCTCCCAGAAATATAACTGGTTCTCACAGAATTCAATTCATTAAATTTAATCAGTAGAACACTCAGACAATATAAGAAACTACTGCCTATTGTTAGGATAAATATGTTAAAATAAAATCTTGAAATTCAAAGAAACATATCAAAATAAACTCATTCTATTGACTACCAACTATATGCAAACTCAATATTCAAGACCTAACATCGTCAGCTCAGTCTGTGCAATAGTTTGAAAGTGTCCCCTACAAAATTCAGGTGTTGTCAGTGTGATAGTATTCAGAGATGGGGCCTTTAAGAGGTGATTATGTCACGAGGGCTCCTCTCTCAGGAACGGGATTAAGGCCCTTATATAGAAGGCTTCACATAGCATTTTGGCTAGCTTGCCCTTTTACATTCTGCCATGTGAGAACACATCATTTCTCTCCTCTGGAGAATGCAGGAAAAAGGTGCCATCTTGGAAGCAGAATGGTGGCCTCACCAGACAACCACACCTGCCAGCACTTTTATTTTCTCATAGATCTGGAGGATAGAAAGTTCAATATTTAATTTCTGTCTTTATAAATTACCCAGTCTCAGTTGTTTGGTTATAGCACCACAAATGGACAAAGATAGGATGCCATAACAAAATACCATAGATTGGGTGGCTTAAACAGGAATTTATTTTCTCATTCTTCTGGAGACTTGAAGTCCAAGATCAACATGCCAGCAGAGTTGGGGCCTGGTGAGGGCTCTTCCCTTAGGTTGCAGATAGCACCCTTCTTGCTATGTGCTCACATGGCCTATTCGTGCATGCTCCAGGAGAGAGTGAGAGCTCCAGTGTCTCTCCCTCTTTTATAAAGATACCAATCTTATCACACCAGGGTCCCACAACCTAATCTAAACCTAATTACTTCCCAAAGGTCCCATCTCCAAATATCATCCATTTGGGGTTAGGGCTTCAACATATGAATTCTGGGGGGACACAAACATTCAGTTGGTAGTGGTAGATTAAGCAATATGTTAATATAATTGTTAATCAGTAAGAAAGATGACACTAAAAAATGGCAGTGTCTTTCTACTAAGGAAACCAAACTATGCTTGGACATACTTATTAGCAAAGCTTAATTGAAAACAAAGTCAAAGTAAAAAATCTTAGACTCCAGAATTATTCTCAAAACCAACTTATTATTTTGTGACTCAGATTATCTGATTTATAATAGTGAAATAGCCAAACAGAACTATCTTGATAATATTATTGTAAAACATCTGAAGTCTTTATACTCTGGCTTTAATTTGAAAATTTAAACTGTATGTATGAATTTTTTCTACAGGCAAACCTTCTAATCATTTTAAATTAGTTACTGTAAATTTTAAATGATCTGCAGTTTTTCCTATTGTAAAAATATCTTTACATGTTTTAATAGCACCTTCAGAAATTACAAAATTATATATTATATCCTCACATGTGACAGCAGGACACAGCTATATCCTCTAGCCTTAATTATAGGAAAAGCATAGATAACTGTAAGGCTTAGCTTTATTGTTTTATAAATGAACCAGTAAAGTTCATTTTAGTGAAATGAGCACATGCTTTTCATAAAATAAAATAAATCTCACATGGTAAAGTACCCATTTTGAAAATTAATTTAATTACATGTTTAAAGTTTAATTACATTTAATTAAGCATTTAAGTTTAATATGAAATAAATGAATTATCAGTTAACTCTATGAAATGAAATACTGCCTTGATAATTAAAATCTATAAATTTTCCTATTCTGCGCAAAACTGCTAGTTCTTACAAAACACTCAGAAAATATGTATTTTAATGACTATAGGATTATATCCTCACAGCTGATTAAGGAGTAATTTTTTTGGCACCTAGGTTGGTGGGTGTACATTTACTGCCTCAGTAAATGGAGGCAGCATGGTACAAAAAAAAAAGAGCAGAGGTTTTAGAAACTTGAGTTTGGGTGTTAGCTCAGTCACTGACAGCCTGCAACAGTAGGAGAGTTACTTAGCAGCTCTAACCTGAAATTCCTTATAAAATGGGGTTAACATTCTCTTGGAGAGTTATTGGCAAAATTTAATGAGTTATCCCATAGTCAAATGTCTGGGAGAGCACCTGACTTGGAAAAGATATTTGACACATGCTAATCCCCTCCTTACCCCAGCTGTTGAATAAATGAAGAATAACACTGTACTTGCTGGTGTAAAAAAAGCATCGACCTTAAAATATATATATTTTTAAATCACAAAAGTAACACCGTATTATTTTTCATTGAAATACATCAAACATAATATACATTTTACATTTATTTTCCTAAGCACTCTGTTAATGGAGGCAGTATAGCAATGTTGCTAATACAGATATTTGATCAGGGAGAATTTACTTGGAACCTGGGTTCCACTCTTTACTACTATTTGAGAAATTAAGGGAAAATTATCCTGACTTATTTCACAAGCTTGTACGTAAATGCATGTTTGACTCAATGTGTGGCAAAAACTGGGAAATAGAAAAATCAATATAATCATTCAAACTTAACAAAAAATTAGTGAGGTAGTAAAGCAGGTGGTATTTCCTCTTCTCCCTACCTCCAATTTTTCACATGAAGATATTAATTTTCACTGATTTTAGGTGATCTGCCCAAGGTTAAGGGTAGGATGAACTCAATATCAGAATCCAGATTTTAAAAATTCCTTTATCAGTGCTCATTACTGCATGACATAGGAAGGTAAAGGTGAAAGACACCAAAATCTTCTGAAGCAGTGAAGCAAAAAAGAAAGATAAATCTGACAGATTAAGCTTGGTTCTATCACTTAATAATTAAACTCAGATAAATCAATTCTGTGAATTTCAGTATCTTCTAGAAAATGGGACTACATACTTCTGCATATTAATACTACATAACCCTGTATAGGGTTAATAGAAGGATTACAGAAGATAACAAATGTAAAGTGCCTAACAGAGTGGCTGACACATAGCAGTAATACATTAATGGTAGTTATAAATGCTAAAACAACATCAAAGCACCACTTTCGCTAAGTCTCTATCCATAGATTGGAGAACTCCATAATAAAGTGAATATTTTTTGGAAACATTTAATAAGAATGAGTACAATAGTCTCTACTAAATTCTCAGGTATTATTTTTAGAACAGAGACTATAAATTTTAAGTAATTTTGGTTCACAATGCCTTGCTATTAAATCTTCATTTAATAGTTCATCTAATTTTGAAAATGGTTTTACAAGTGCTTAAGAAAATATAAATGACAATCTGTTCCATAATTTACTGCAATAAAAATTGAAATTAAATATTCTTAACACTTTATAACATATATTATTCAATGTCAAGTCCTGTAATTTTCATTTTGTCTTAATAACATAATGGCAGTATAAACATGCTGGGTTGTTTTGATACTTAAAACCAAAACTCTAAATTCTAACTCACTTAAAATTATACAGATTGTCTTATTTACAGCAGAGCCAGAAATAGAAAGCCTTCATAAATAAAATATTGTAAAGTACATACTTGTTTACTCTCTGAAAAAGTATATGCCAAAAAATTAAATTAAGCAAATGATACTAGTTTGTATCATTTTCATTGCTATTATTATCAATACATATTTATTAGGTGTCTATTTGCATTTAAAGCTGAAAGACTCTGGTTTAGAACTGTTCTACATTTCTTGAAAACCAGCACTTATTATAAATTTGTTGTCCTGACTTTTCAAGTTGCAAATTAGAGAAATAGTGGTTCCAGCAGTTATAGGACCAAAGAAAAAAGAAAGTCACAGTAATGAAATACTATGAAAAATATATAGACTTGAAGTTACAAATTATATAGAAAACTAGTATTTATTATTATATTTACCCTTAGATGTGTATTCTTTCAAAAATGTGGCAAAAGTGCATTCTACTAAAATTTGAAATCAGACTTTGTTATTAAATCAGTCATTAACTTACCAGGGTTCTACTTTGAGAGTTGAAGATATTTTCTCTGGAAGAAAAAATCCATGCCAGTTTGAAGCCTCAATTAGTTCTTGTGGTATTCTTTTTGATGCATCATAATAGTGACCAAATCGTGATGATACTGGTCCAATCTGCTAAAATAAAACCCATAGTGGCTGTTAAACAATTATTTTTAAGCTATAATTTATTTGTCCTACATCCAGCAAAACAATGACATACTTATGAATTTTAAGTTAATAAGGAAGAACTGATATACTAAGTAAATTTCAAAGAAGCATACAACAACCTTTATTATTTTAAACCATTTATAGTTACAAATCAACCTTTTTATCTTTCACGTTTCTTCACTTCTAGTGGTTCCCTAAATTTGACAAGAATTTAAAAACCTCTTTGGTTTTTTTATTATACTGTATACCTTTCTAAGTTTAAAACTTAATATACATAATTCTCAATTAATATTTAAGATTCTAGGTTTTAATGACAAATTAAATATGCAGTTGCCAAGAACTAAATGAAAACTTAAACTCAATTAATTCACTGGTAAGAAGTCCAAAAGAAGCTAGCTATTTAAATATATTAAACTGAGTATCATTTTAAAACTGAATTCTCACATAAGACAATATACATGTATATTAAACATTTCTTACAAATTGAAATTAAGCTTATAGGATAAAATGTACTACAATACTCCAAACAGGAACAAGGCACGATAAAGTTGAAGAATGTATATGACCTACATTAGATCAATCAGAACCTGGCATAATCATTGGTTCATTGATAATTCCTCTTTTGTGTTCTCTACTAACAATTTCTCCAACAAATTATCTTTCTTATAAGAAACTCTAATTTATATGACACTGAATTGATTTATATGGGATAGCAAAGTCTACTAACATAACATTATTATTAGGTTGCTTTGAATGGACTTTGAGCTAATTCCCTTCATTCAACACATTGAAAATATATATATACCACTATCCAAAATTGAATTATTAACAAATTCCACTTGGTAATACTTTCTAATAAAAGATTCCAGATCTACTCTTACATAATTTCCACTGTCCTGAAACATATAAGTTTCAGACTATTCAACAAAACTAGATAATCACTACAGAAATTGAAGAACTATACATAGTAGATACTTACCTAAGTGACAACTTTTTAATTTAGATAAGAAAGACATATTTGCTTGACACTAGATATTTGCATTTCAGATTTCAAGGGTTCATATTCTTAAACTAAATGCCTACAAACATGAAATTATACAGTAATAAGAAATAAAACTTTTAAAGCCTAATAGAAACACTTTTTTCAGATTCAGAGTCTGTAGGTTCGACATTTATTTTTTAAATGAAATGACTGTTCATCCCTCCATAAGGTACTACTTACTTTCATTAATGAAAGAGATGCTATCAATTTGCTTCAATCTAATCTTTTCAAACCAATATGTACAGAATTCTTGTTCCCAAAACATAATTTATCCATTTACCATGAAACTATGGATAAATAAAATATATAATATTAAAATGTTTCTTAAAACTAGGGTGCAAACTTTTAAAATGTAAAGTTATTAGTCTAAAGCAATTTAAACAAGGTCTGTTCTTTGGCCTATAATCTATTCTTTATCCGGATTATAGTTCAGAATGTTTTTATTGCAATCTCTGCTAGAGCTCATCTTTTTATTGTGTAAGTCCAAGCCCCCTTAATGTTTTAGAAAGGCCTTGACTAACTGAACTTTGATCTGATGTCTTCATTGAGAAAAACACCAGGTTGCCTATTTCAGATGCAAATCCCCCTAAGGCCCAACAGAATTTAGTAAAGACAGCAAAAAAGAAAAACCCAGAAGTTTCCAGGATCCTCTTTGAGAATCCTGGGGCACACTGGTGTCCTTAATCCATGCTGCTGCATGGATTAAGGTAGGTGATAACCTTTCCTGATTCAAAAGAATAAGCAGAGTGCCTACAAACTGGGTGGAGACTAGGATTTGGCTATAATAAAACACCATGCAATAAAAGCTTGGTCTATGTCAGAAGCCTCTGAAAAGGCCTCAATGTACCACATTCCCAGGCCTAGTAGGGAAGCTTGCAAAAGCCTACCTGAATCAAATAAGCATGAATAATCTATTTTAGCAGACTGGCCATGGGGAGAGAGAAAGAAAGAGACTTTTCATTTCTTTTAAGTTTGAGTTAATAAATTTATTAGTGGACTGAAAGTTCTTGAAGTCTTATGCACTCAGAGAAATATGCTAAATTGCCAAAAAGCAAAGTATGCTTTTTAAGTTGCCGTCTCTATTAATGTTTCTAATTACAATAGTAATGTGATAGAAATCACAGATTTGGAATGAATCAAGGCAGAAAATTGATTTCATGCTGAGACAGTTTACATATAGAACACAAATAATTCATTAAAATGTAAAAATAAAATTGGAAGCTTTACTCATAATTATTAATTTATTTAGAAATTAAAATTAGATATAGTAGCTAAAATATTCATAAGGTAGCCATGAAAATTTTATTGCTGATGAAGAATTTTAAAATTCCAATTAAAAATGAAAATAAAAATATATTCTTACAGGAAAAAACAATTTCCCAAATTTTTCTGCTCAAGACATACAACATTAACATATAATCAGATTTTGAAACACTGAAATCTTTTGAGGCCTAGAATTATAAAACAAAGACTTAGACATTTCCTCTAAAAAAGATAACTACATGTTGTAAATAAAATAATTATTATCATCTACAAAAAACTGTCATCAACTCAATAAAAATTGATAAATTTAAAATATCAAACTATTATCAATAACTAGTCAGCTTATTAGGTAAGAACATGTTGCTTTAGTTTTACATTATGAAAACTTCTAATTCACATTCATAAACTGCCTTTTGACTTTGTCATCTGTGGAAGTGTGTAAAATGAAATGGTTCAGTAAATTTTGTGATGCTAAAAGAAAATGAACTTTGATGGGGGTACAGGAGGAAAATGGTAAAAAACAATACCATACTCTACTTCTAGTATGTTACAAAGAAACAAAACTTTCAAAGAAAAGCTGCACCAAAAAAATCTAAATATGACATTTTCTTCCCGTTATTATTTCTTATTTCTCAGTATAGCATACCAGACAGCAAGAATCCAGTTTTTAAAACACTTCGATCCTTAGTTTAATCACTAGAAACTGGAGCTAATAATTATTTTACGAGGCTGTTGTGAGACTCTAATGTAATACTAGCAATGAATATTCTGTAAATTATGAATTGTATGTAAATGTTATTCATTATTATTATTGTGTCATGATTCACTAGAGAATGAGAAGATCCGTCACTGTGTTTTGTAATTACATTGACTTATTGAAAAAATGGTATTTGTTGGTCATCTATACCTGTACACATCTACCACAGGACTGTTGCAGCTAAACCATTAAGACAGAAAGTCAATGTTTCCTGAGAATTTAATATAATAAAGACTTAACACACTGCAATGAATTGCTGGAGTCATTGTAGCTCATGGTATTAAAGCTCTGCAATACTGAGAAAATTAAGTCTCAGAATATACTGTTGGCTAACAATTCATGGAGTGTCAGGAATAGTGGTTGATGATTATAAGACAGTGGAGAAGAAGGCATATCTACCTTAGAGAGAGAATTAAAATCACATGTTGAAGGAAAGAGGGCTTTTTAAAACTATACACTCTTCCATTTAAATGAAGCACTGCTTTATGCTTTACTGAACTATTGTTACTGATCTAGGTGTATATATTCTTGTCCTCTTTTGCATTAGTAAGTGGTAATATGGCCACACCCTTAGGACCTGGTGACAACTTATTTTAAAAGGCATCTCTGATAATCAACACTCCTAGTTTTGAACTATTTATTTAATCTTAAGCCACAATTATGTTAACTGCATTTTGTCCCAAGTAAAATAAAGAAAACAGTGAAGTCTACGGTCAAACCACCCTGAATGTGCCCAATCTCATCTGATCTCAGAAAACCCAGTGATATGGTTTGGTTCTGTGTCCCCACCCAAATCTCAACTCGAATTGTAATCCCCAAATGTTGAGGAAGGACCCTGGTGGGAGGTGATTAGATCATGGGGGTGGTTTCCCCCATGTTGTTCTCCTGATAGTGAGAGAGTTCTCAGGAGATCTGGTGGTTTAACAGTAGCAGCTTCCCCTGTGCTTTCTCTCCTGCTGCCATGTGAGATGTGCCTTGCTTCCCCTTCACCGTCTGCCATGATTGTAAGTTTTCCGAGGTCTCCACAGCCATGTGAAACTGTGAGACAATTAAACCTCTTTTGTTTGTTTATAAATTACCCAGTCTCAGTGAGAATGAACTAATACAGCCAGGTGTGTGTGTGTGTGTGTGTGTGTGTGTGTGTGTGTGTGTGTGTTAAAATGAGAAAGGCAAAGTAAAGCCTAGATTTATAAAGTAGACAATGATGAGTGATCATCAAAGCCTATCAGTCTTGGCAAATCATCATATATAAAATTACCTTAACAGGCAAATATACATGCTAGTGACATTTCAAAGAAAAGCAAAGAAGCCAGAAGGTGATTCTATTTTCTAAAGTGGACAGAACTCACTGTAAATACAAGTAAACATAAGCATGACCATTGACTGCATATTCAAAATAAGCTATCATTTTGTCTATATTCATTAACGTGTCTTAGCTCAGTTTAATATTTAATCCACATACTATATAATTCATTCATTCATGCATCCAACAAATAATTACTGAGCACCTACTAAATGTCAGTAAAACAAAACGGTCAAAGTCCCTTTCTCCCACTGAGCTCACATTCTAGTAGGAGATAGAGGATAATAAATTAGATATATATTATCATCATTTAATGATAAGTGCCTTTAAGAAAAGTAAAGCAGCGAAAGAAGATGACAGAGAGTGGTTTTATTTCATCTACAGTGACAAAGGCAGTCACTTCTGATAAACTAATCTTTTAGTAGAGACCTAAGAAAATGAAAAAATAAATAATCTGGATAAGATCATCGTAAGAAGAGAACAATTTTCAAAACATTCAAGCTTTAAACCTTGAAAACTGAGCACTAGGGCCGGATTCAGTGGCTCATGTTTGTAATCCCAGCACTTCAGGAGGCCAAGGTGAGAGGATTGCTTGAAAGCAGGAGATTGAGACTAGCCTGGGCAACATAGTGAGACCCTGTCTCTACAAAAATAGAGACATGGTGCTGTGGCATGCACTTGTGGTCCCAGATACTTGTGAGGCTGAGGTGGGAAGATCACGTGAACCTGGGAGGTCAAGGTTGCAGTGAGTCATAATTGCACCACTGCACTGTAGCCTGGGCGACACAGTAAGATCCTATTTCAAAAAAAAAAAAATAGAAAAAAAGAAAAGAAAAAAAGAAAAACTGTACTAAATTTATTTGTCAATATGCAACCTTAATTAATAGATAACAAAGCTAATGGCAGGTACACCAGACTCTAAAAGGAGGAATGAAATTAGCACTACTCACTGGGGCAAGGATAGTATCTATGATTCAAATTTATAAAAAACAATGCATTTTTAAAGAAACAAATGATTTTTACCCAAACTCTATATAGCTTTCATAATAGCAATAAGAGAAAAGGCTGGCCAGGTACGGTGGCTCACACCTGTAATCCCAACACTTTGGGAGGCTGAGATGGGTGGATCACAAGGTCAGGAGTTCAAGACCAGCCTTGCCAACACGGTGAAACCCCATCTCTACTAAAAAGTACACAAATTAGCTGAGTGTGGTGGTGCGCATCTGTAATCCCAGCTACTTGGCAGGCTGAGGCAGGAGAATTGCTTGAACCCAGGAGGTGGAGGCTGCAGTGAGCCGAGATCGTGCCACTGTACTTGAGCCTGGGTGACAGAGTTAGACTCTGTCTCAAAAAACAAAAAAAGGAGAAAAAAGGCTTAAAGCTTTAGTTACTTGCATTTTTGACAACAATTTCACTTGAGAATGTTAATTGCCAATGAAAAGACCAAAACCAGCTGGGTGCAGTGGCTCGCACCTGTAATCGCAGCACTTCGGGAAGTTAAGGCAGGCAGACCACCTAAGGTCAGGAGTTTGAGACCAGTCAACATGATGAAACCTCGTCTCTACGAAAAATACAAAAACTAGCTGGATGTGGTGGTGGGCGCCTATAGTCCCAGCTACTCGGGTGGCTGAGGCAGGAGAATCACTTGAATGTGGGAGACGGAGGTTACAGTGAGCTGAGCTGAGATCATGCCACTGTACTCCAGTCTCTAAACTTAGAGTTTAGGTTCATTACTGACTCTTTCAGGACACAGCAGTAGAAAAATTAGAATACAGTCACAATTAAGCCCAGTCACTTGAATAAATCTGCCAGAGTCAAAGACATGAAGTTCTTTGCCATTAGGGTTCTCAAGTGCTAGTCCTCTATTTCTAGTTTGTTTTGATCTCTATCACTTAACTCATATTTTCCTAAACAGACTAACATCTATTCTGGCCGCCTGCACCCAGTTCTCGTTCACATCCAAACTAGGCTATATCTGTAACAACTTCTGATTACACAGAGCTTCCTTCTATTTTTTAATACAAATGTATAGTATATTTTACTGTTCAGACACACCATAATTTACTTAGCTAGTTGCTTACTGATAGACATTTAGGCTATTTTCAATCTCTTGCTATTAAAAAAATACGCTGCAAGAATAGCTCATGTATATTCACTTTTACATTTTAGTAAATATATTAATGATGTAAATTTCCAAAAGAATCAAAGAATATATGTTTTTGTAATCATGAATGTTACTACCAAAATACTCTCTACAGAAGTTGTACCTTTTTACATTTTCACCAGCAAAGTATGAGTACCAGCTTCCCCCACCCTTGCTAATACAGTGTCTTACCAAGTTAGATCATTGTCAATTTGATAAGAGAAAAATAGCAGGACAGTGTAGTTTTCATTTGAATTTCTCTCATTAAAACTGAAATTGGGCATACGTTTTGTATGTTTAAGAGTCACTTAAATTTTCTTTTCATATTTTTGACCATTAAAAAAAAATCAGTTGTAGAATTTTTCCTTATTCATTTTAAAAGTTATTTGTATGTAAGTAAAATTTGTCCTTGTTTTATAATTTGAGTTGCAAATATTCTCTCTTAAATTTGTAGTTTGTTCACAGTCATTTAAATCACAGCGTAAAATTATTATTCAAATAGTTTCCACACTTAAATTAGAATAACATGTCATTGCTTAATATGCACCTATTATAACATGCTTTATATCTGGTACACAGATGATGCTTAGCTTAGTATTTGCTGACTAAATGAATAAATACATTTATCATTATTATTGACTAAAATAACATTAGTAAAAGTGCTGGAGGTACAAGAGGAAATAAAACAAGCACTCTGCCTTGCAGAAAATTTTCTGTCTGATGGAGGAGAGAGTTACACTACCAATTAAGTATAAAACAATGAGAAAGATGTATTTTTTTTTTTTTGAGACGAAGTCTTGCTCTGTTGCCCAGGCTGGAGTGCAATGGCACGATCTTGGCTCACTGCAACCTCTGCCTCCTGGGTTCAAGCAATTCTCTGCCTCAGCCTCCCAAGTAGCTGGTATTATAGGCGCCCGCCACCACACCCAGCTAAGTTTTGTGTATTTTTAGTAGAAACGGAGTTTCACCATCTTGGCTAGGCTGGTGTTGAACTCCTGACCTCGTGATCCACCCACCTCAGCCTCCCAAAGTGCTAGGATTATAGGTGTGAGCCACCGCGCCAGACCCAGAGAAAGACGTATTTTAAAATATATGAAGTGTTACAGGGAAAAAAAAGGAAGTAGATAATTATGTACAGAAAGCCATAAGAGGTAGTAACATTTGAACTTGGAGAAGGATGCATTGGTGAGTAAGAAAGTGAAAAAAGTATTACTAAAAGAAATACAAGCAATTTATAAGGAGCAATTCTCATAGGATAGTTGAATGTAATGTTTTATATACACAGGAGGAAGAGGCTAAAAAGGTAGACTTGGATTGGCTTGTACAGATTTTCTATACAATCTTAAATTTGTATTTCATATTGAAAGCTTATAATAGCAAACAGGTTTCATCTCATATACTAACTTGGTAGTGGCTACCCAGAACATTCCTGTAGAGAAGAATTCTAAGGCTGTGTCTGAGTTTGGCAGGAGGGTATTAGAGGGTACTACAGTCTGCTATTTATTTAGAAGGGGGTAGTGAAAATAGGAAACCAAATGAGGCATTTGAAGTTAAAGAGTATCACACACATATTTCTATCCTTGGGAAAGATAACACTGATGTCAACATGGAAGACTAGAGACGGATGGACTAAGGAAACTATGTTTTATTCAGATTACGCAAGCTTATGTCTCTTCTTTAACTTTTCTACTAGTATGGTAATATCTGATAGATGTTAAATAATGTCACTCGAAAAGTGAATGAAGTGAACAATCAAATAAGGAAGCTAATAAATGAACCATGCCATCACCAGGAACAGAGTTCATGAGTTACTGGACAGATTTATTGGCATTTGTTTTGACTTCTCAGAAATTTTTCCTCCATTTCTTACCTATTCTGTCTGTTCTGAATAGATGACATTACCAGACAGATGAGTTTGAAAATACAACGACTGAAAATGTTTAAGGATAAAAATAGTAATTCCAAAGAACCATCACTTACATTGAACATTTATAGGTAACCATACTGGATAGAAATGGCTTCATTAGTTCACTTACTCTGTCTTGCAACCCTAGAATAAAGCATTCTATATGGGTATTATGGAAGAGATGAAACAATCTATTTTGGTAAAAAAACAAGTTACCATAATTTTACTTGTAAGAAATATATCATCTTGACCAAATACTCTACAAATGAAACAGCTAATTCTTTAAATAAACAAATACACATATAGGCATACCACGAGAGATTCTGTAAGATGAAAACAAATGCATTTGCAAATTTTAGAAAGAATTTGTAGTTTTACTTGCCTCCATCTTGGGTAATAACTGGTAACGCCAAGCTATTTTCATCTTAATATTAGATTCTGGTGTTTTATGATTATACACATCTTCATCAAATTCCTTCTTACTATTATCATCAAGTAATGGTGCTGGAAGTTCCTAAGAAAACAGAATGACATATAATTGAGATTCTGTGGTAAAATACGACAATTTTCTTAAATCATAATGTTAGCAACACTAGAAATTTCCAATGTATTGAATTGAAAATTGATGACTAACATTGATTTAAATACAAATTCATAAAAATATAGACATTTCTAAAACAGAGAAAACAAGTATAATACAAACATTAAGTTTAATTTTTTAGCAATAAAATTTAAAGAAAATATCCAAATTTCTATACTCACAAAAATCAACTGCTATTCTAACAAGAGGTTATATTCATTTCTCAAAATGTATATGCTTAAAGCAAAGTCTGGAGTTAGTACTTATGTATTACATATAATTATTATTATGTTGGCCACAAGGTAAAAATAAAACATTTGCACAATCTGCTTACTGGTTTGTAATTTTAGAATTCAAAAAAGCCATTCACTAAAATAATGGGTGAAGTAACAACTAAGAATAATGACATTTATTTTACCTATATCAAATGCCAGTTTTGCACCTGCAAGCTTATGTCTCTTCTTTAACAATAATCTCTCATTAAATGAAGAGACGATAAGTTCCAATTTATTAATTTTGGAAGGTGACCAACTTCGTAACTATAAAAAACATAAAAAACTAGAAAACATTTTTGTTAAGCAGTACTATAGAAAGAATTCAAAGAAAACTGTATTTAAGTTTCTTGAAGAAGGAAAGCACATACAATAATTTTGTTTTATTTTCTTTTAGAATCATAAAGATAATGTGGGGCATTGGATTAGTAAATATAATCTGTGCTATGTTATATTTTAGTCTAAATTGCAACTTCTACTTTTCAAGATCAAATTTACTTATGCTTAGAATCATGTCAACAAATCAGCTCAAAACACATTACCTATTAATATGATATATTTTACTTACCTTCTAAAAGGCCTCAAAGTGAACCCACATTTTAATTAATGCTGGTATTAGAAACTAGTTATATCATTTAAGCTGTGAATCCATCATTCCTAGCTAAACATTAGTATCTTACAATATAAAATGACTTCATTTTCCAATGGAAATACGTATTTGTGAGGGAGTTTAGTGTAATACAGCATAGTGGTTATGAGTTTGAATTCGGCAACTAGAATGTCCAGTTCAAATCTTGACTTTGCACTAGTAGCAGTGTCTGTGTTACCACATGACCTCTCTATGTCTCCATTTATCATCTAAAAAATGGAGGTAATAGTATTTACTTCTGGCTGCACGCAGTGGCTCACACCTAAAATCCTAGCACTTTGGGAGGCCAAGATGGGTGGATCACTTGAGTTCAGGAGTTTGAGACCAGTTTGGGCAACACATCTCTACAAAAAATACAAAAAAATTAGCTGGGTGCGGTGGCACATGCCTGTAGTGCCAACTACTTAGGGGGCTGAGATGGGAGGATCGCTTGAGCCCAGGAGGTTGAGGCTACAGTGAGCAAAAATCATGCCACTGTACTCTAGCCTGGGTGACAAAGCAAAACCCTGTCTCAACAACAACAACAACAACAGCAACAACAGCAGCAGCAACAACAAAGTATTATTCACTTCAATGGGTTGTTGTAAGGAGTAAATAAGTTAAAAATGTAAAATACAGAGAATGATGTTTCCTACATATTAAGAATCCTACAAATGTTAGATCGTGAGAAGTCAGTCAAACAATTGTCCTCAGAGCCACACATTTTGTATTGTCAATATTGGGCAATAAATTTAGTATAATGTATTTGGATTAACATCTTTTTCAACCCCAGGGACACCTGGCAATAGCTGTAACAATGGTTACTCACAACTCAATAATAAAAACATTTGAAAAATAATTTATATCACATTGTCCTCTTATTGTGGAAAATAGTCCGATTCTAAGAAATGCTCTTACATTAATGTGTACAATATTAGAGAAATAATCCTAAAATACTAGAGACTCATTAATATGTTTAACTTATCTAAACAAGATAAGACTATAAAATATAGGTAAGCATTTCCTGATTTATCTTATTAAATATGTATCTATTCCCATAATAGACGTTTTACCATGTTAAACACTTTTAACGTATCATGAAAATTGTAATGATTCCAAGTTTAATACTGATAAGGCACTCATTTTCTTAGAGATGAGAACGTTCAAAAGATGTACAGAAAATACACTTTTTCAATTAATGCCTATATAAAGGTTATAAGGTTTCTTATATATGCATACATATATATGGTTTCTTATATATACATATATAGGTTGTAAGATTTCTTATATATACATACATATATACATTATATACACTTATATATACGCGCATGTGTGTGTATGTATATATACTCCTGGGCTCAAGGGATCCTCCCACCTCAGCCTCCTGAGTAGATGGGACTACAGGCGCATGCCACCACACCTGGCTAATTTTTGTATTTTTTGTAGAGACCAGATTTCACCATGTTTGCCCAGGCTGGTGTCGAACTCCTGAGCTCAAGCAATCTGCCTGCCTTGGCCTCCCAAAGTGCTGGATTACAGGCGTGAGCCACCGTCCCCAACCCTTTATATATTTTTTAAAGTGAAATAAAATTCACATAACATAAAAACATCATTTTAAGTACAAAATTTGGTAATTTTTAGTAATTCAGAGTTGTGTAACCATCACCACTATCTACCTTCATCAGTCCCCCAAAAAACTGCACACCCATTTTAAAATCACTCCACATTCCCCTTCTCCCCTGCCCCTGGCAACCACTAATCTTGTCTTTATGGATTAGTTGTTCTGGACATTTCCTATAAATGGAACCATACAATATGTGACCTTTTGTGTCTGGCTTCCTTCACTTAGACTAATGTCTTCAATGTTCAACTATGTTGCACCAGTATTTCATTCTTTTCTGTGGTCAAATACTATTCATTGTATGTATGTACCACATTGTTTAACTACTCATCACCTGACGTACATGGATCATTTCTATTCTTCAGTTATTATGGCTAATGCTGCTATAAATATTCACACATAAACTTTTGTGTGAACATGTTTCCATTCTCTTTGGTATATACCTAGGAGAGGAATTCCTGAGTCACAGGGTAACTCCATTTTTAACTATTTGAGGAACTGCCAAAATGTTTTCCACAGTGGCTGCACCATTTTACATTCCGACCAACAATGTAAGTGGGTTCCATTTATTCTATATTCTGAGCAACCAATTGTTATTATTATTATTTCTAAATAGCTACCCTAGTGGGGATGAAGTGGTATCTACGTGTGGTTTGGATTTGCATTTCCCTAATGACAATGATGCTGAGCATAACTTCATTTGCTGGGTTGGCTGTTTGTATATCTTAGAAATATGTCTAACGTGGCCTTATCCCTCCCCTTTTTCTTCTTTTCTTTTCTTTTCTTTTTTTTTTTTTTTGAGATGGAGTCTCGCTCTGTTGCCCAGGCTGGAGTGCAGTAGCGTGATCTTGGCTCACTGCAAGCTCTGCCTCTTGGGTTCACACCATTCTCCTGCCTCAGCCTCGTGAGCAGCTGGGACTACAGGCACCCGCCACCATGCCCGGCTAATTTTTTGTATTTTTAGTAGACATGGGGTTTCACCGTGTTAGCCAGGATGCTCTCGGTCTCCTCACCTCGTGATCAGCCCACCTTGGCCTCCCAAAGTGCTGGCAGTACAGGCATGAGCCACTGCGCCTGGCCCCTACATTCTTTATATCATTATTCCAATTAGAATGTTTATTTTTACATTTTAAATTTTTTTTACATTTTTGAAATTTTTTATCTTCTGTCTTCCCCCATACATATGCAGGCTCTATGGGGACAAGGACACTGTTGGGATGGGTCCCTGCATCTGTGAATTCTACCCAGCACCTAAAAAACCTCAAGGAAGATTTGCTGAAAGAAGGAAGGAAACACTGCAGGTGTAGTAACACTTGAAAGTTATGAGCAGGGAAGCCCCAAGGAGGCTGACTGAGCAGAGGCAGGTTCTCAGCAGCGTGCAAGTACTTGTTATGGTGCTCATTTCATAACAAGATCAGAGTATATACATTATCATATAGTCCCTACCCATCAAGAAACTTATAGCCTTTATGGGAAAATGAGATTATACATACATGAAATGTCAATGAATATCAAGCTGCATGTGATCCGATACCAAAATGTTTGGCACAGATGAAAGTGAAATGAGAATTCAGAAAAGAGAGAAACATTTGTTTAAATTTGAGACCACTGGCCCTAATTAATTCTTGAGATTATCCTAATTAATTTCTGAATGTGACAGTGAAGTTTGGAACCACAACAAATGATGACAAACTCTATATATTTATGGCATTCGGCTGGACCTTGACTTTTCTTGTTTTGTTTTTCACAACTGAATTTTTTGAAGTATTTACAATTATTTTTTGTTTCGTAATATAGGAGAGACCTATGATCCATATCTGTTATTCTGATATCTTAACCTAAAATACCTAAAATGTAGTAATTCCTAAATGTACTTTAGAAAAATTTTAAACATGAAGAGTAGGTGAATAAATACTCATTACACTACCATAAAGGAACTAACTGGACATTCTGTTTAGAACATTTTAACTACATAAAAACTGCCTACTTAGTATTGGTTGATGGTCATCATTCTACCTCTGAATAAAATCTCCGAATTGGCCAGGCACGGTGGCTCACGCCTGTAATCCCAGTATTTTGGGAGGCTGAGGTGGGCCTATCACCTGAGGTACCAGTCTGCCCAACATGGCGAAATCACCTGAGGTACCAACCGCCCAACCAGTCCGTCTCTAGTTAAAAAAAAAAAAACCACAAAAAATGGCGGGTGTGTGTAATCCCAGCTACTCGGGCGGCTGAGGCAGGAGAACCGCTTGAAGCCGGGAGACGGAGGTTGCAGAGAGCTGAGATCATGCCACTGCACTCCAGCCTGGGCAACAAGAGTGAAAATCTGTCTCAAAAAAAAAAAAAATCTATAGATTATTTTAAAGTTACCTTACATTCTTGGTTTTCTATTATTTTCCTGCCTTTATATATAACAAATAAATCATAATAAAATCATATCAATGTTACTGCTAATAATAAAATCACATCAATATTTTTTATTGCTTTGTGGGGGCAGAATAAAACTTGCAGACTGTAAAGAAAAAGTTTCCAGATTTTGATATTCTCAAGCTTTCCTTTCCCCACAGCCCTATCCTCAAGGTGGAGAGCCACTAATTTTATTTCTGAAATGAGAAAGTAAACAAGTATTTTAATAAAATATTATAAATACTTAAATTTAATTAACTTACATGTAGCTTGCAAAATCTATTTATTTTCACGTACAATTGTCTAAAACTTATTTTTCCCAATTTCTTTTTTCTGCATTTAAGAAAAGATCCTAGATACCAATTAAAACATTTTATGACCTAAATTAGTTTGTTAATCTCAGTTATAAAAAATATCAGCATTATTTATGAAACCTTTGGTCTGGAAGTATGCTGTTCAACATTCTAGCTTCTAGCTATTAAAATTTAAATTTGTATTAACTAAAATTAAATGAATGAAAATGTTAATGTCTCAACTGCGCTAGCCACATTTCAACTGCTTAATAGTCAAAAGTAGTTAATAGCTACTCTATTGCGTAGTTCTGGTATAGAACATTTTCAACACCACAGAAAATTCCGTTGGCCAGTTCTAGAATAGAAAATAGGATATGCATTTATTTACTTAACACTTCAAATTGTGTACTGTGTTAAGTTTTGTAACTGTCAATGACACATTTTTCACTTATATCAATCAGAATTCTGAAGAAGCATCACACTTAATTGTTTAAAAAGAAAATTAATAGTTCATTAGTTTATTTTTATTATTATTATTTTTTGAATTAGAGTCTCGCTGGGTGGCCCAGGCTGGAGTGCAGTGGCACAATCATAGCTCACCACATCTCTGAACTCTGGGGTTCAAGGAATCCTCTTGCCTCAGTCTTCTGAGTAGCAGGACAACATGCCGCACACCACCACACCTGGCTAACTTTTTTCTTTTCAATCTTTGGTGGAGTTTATCATTTCTCCACTGTTAGAAATTTAGGTTGTTTGCAATCTAAAAATGCTACAACAAACTTGGTTTATAACATAAACATCCTTTGCATCTGAAATTACTTTTTTCTACGAGATGCAGAAAACATGCAGAAAAGAATAGAGAATAATATAGTAAACATCATAAATTCTACCACATACATGGCTTTAACAAATCATAACAATTGGTATACTTAGAAAACAAACCAGTAGCTTCAGTAAGCAAAGAACAACAGTTGTGTGAAAACAGAAGGATTGGTTGAAAAATTTTTAAAGGAACATGAAGATCTACAGATCCTTTACTTTTCCCTAAGAGTCAGGATTCTACTCACCCCCACCTCCACCAACTAACTGCAAGAGAAATGGAAAGTTCAAATAAGACAAACCTCGGAAGGTGGATCACTGCTGAGGGAAGGGATGAGACATCACATTGAAGATAGGATAATTTCTTGAAAGTCTTCATACAGAGGGGTGAGAGGACTTCCTCTTCCCCTCCACTGTCCCCCACCCCGCCCCTACCACAGTTGCCTCCCACTGCTAAGGCTTTCAGAAGGGCAGAAATCATCCTTTAACAGAACAGGCAAGGGATGGGGAGACTGAAGGATTCCTCCCAGGAAAAACTAGCAAAATTAAGAGAAAAGACCTTTAGAGAGATGCTATTTTACATAAGCTCACAGTAAACCTACTCATTCATAAGTTACATGCCCAAACACACAGCACTTCCAATTAGTTTTTCAGTCCTTCACTTTTGAATATGAATGGACAGAGAAGAATCACTAGATACTTGAGAAAAGCATCTAATATGAAATTCAAGGACTAAAACAAATGAGCAGAAAATGAAAACAATGCCAGGAGCAGAAAAAAGTCACAAAAATAAAAAGTAATATTTATTGTAAAAGATGTATGCATAAAAAATAAGAGAATAATAATTCAGTAAAAGGAAAAAATCTGGAAAAAAACAGTGTGCAGAATTTAAAAATGTAATTGCAGATTTGTGAAAAAAATAATCAGAAGTGCCAGATCAACGTGGTCAAATCTCTCAGAATAAAAGATCAATAATAATGATGATAGCAATGCTAATTTAAAAATATAGTTAGTATGTTTTAAAGTGCTTTCTGCCAGGCGCTATTCTAAGCACCCTAGAAAATTAACATATTTAATCCTCAAATCAATCCTAAGAATTAAGCACTACTACTAAACCCATTTTATATAGATGAAGACATTGAAACACAAAGGTTAATTAACTGGTCCAAGGTCGCAAAATAATTAAGTAGCAGACCCAGGACTTGAGTCTGGAAAGTCCTGCTCTGTAGCTCAGCCTCTTAACCACCATCCTATATGGCTTTCTAAAGACATAGAACATGGCTGAATGTGGTGGCTCACACCTGTAATCCCAGCTCTTTGGGAGGCTAGGGCAGAAGGCTCACCTGAGGCCAGAAGTTTAAGACCAGCCTGGGCAAAATAGTGAGATCCTTTCTCTACAAAAAAATAAAATAATTAACCAGGCATGGTGATGCGTGCCTGTAGTCCCAGCTACTTGAGAGGCAGAGTGGTAGCATTGCTTGAGGCCAGCGGGTGGAGGATGTAGTAAGCCACGATGACACCAGTGCATTCTAGCCTGCATGACAGAGCGAGACCCTGTCTCAAAAAAAAAAAAAGACAGAACATGAGAGAAAAAAGAAAACATTTAGAGGACTAGTTTAGGAGGCTGACACCCTGAAATAGGGTATTTTAGATTTTAAAACCCTACTGGGTATATAAACTTTGAATGGAAATACATCTACAACAAGGCACATAATTCTGACATTTCAGAACAAGAGGGAATACAGAGAAAATCTAAATTGCTTCTCCAGGTTGGGTGTGAATATGTCAGGAACATGAATGGCATCAAACTTTATAACAGCAACTCTGGACTGCTCTGAGACAAAGTTATTTCTAATCTAGAATTGTATATTCAGCAAAACTAATGTTAAATTTGAGAGTGGAATTAAGACATTATCAGACATGCAAAGATTAAAATACCTCTACCACCTCATTCCTCCCTTCTACCTCCATTCACTCTCAAGTTATTAGAGAATGTATAGCACCAAAACAAGGGATGAACTAATACATATAAACACCAGAGATCCAGGAAACAAGGCATCTTACACAGAAGCAAGGTCAAGGCAGTTGCTAGAACGATAAAGGAAAGTGCCAGAATAACAGCTGTGTAGACAACCTTGGAAGCAAGCTGTCCATTTGGAGTTGGAGTATGGAGGATTCCAAGGGTTTCATACTTACATACATTAAAGAGGAGTTTGAAAACTTTAGTGGAAAGTTTTGGGATGAATTCATAATTCATACAGATAAAAAATGAGGCAATTGTTACTTCTAGAAAAAACAACAGGTATATAACAAAGGAGAAATATAGACTGTCAAATATTGTAATATTTGACTGAATAAGAAATTGTCCTAATGTACACACTTAATACTGACTTAACTAGGGAAGAAGAATTAAATATACTGAAAGGGAAAATAAAGAAAGTGATAGACCAGCCTTGGCAACATGGTAAAACCTCATCTCTACAAAAAATATTAATACAAAAATTAACTAGGGGTGGTGGCACTCAACTATAGTCGCAGCTACTTGGGAGGCTAAGGTGGGAAGATCTCTTGAACCCTGGAGGCAGGGGCTGCAGTGAGCCAAGATTGTACCACTGCACTCCAGCCTGGGTGACAGAGTGAGATCCTGTCTCAAAAACAAACAAAAGAAAAAAGTGATATAGGGAAAGAGCAAGAGAGAGAACGAGAAAGAGCATGTGTGAGAGACAGTGAGAGAATGTGTGTGTGTATGGTATTATATGAGAGGTGAACCTTCGTATTTTGTGCAAGGATAGTAATAGACACAAAAATGGGAAGGAAAAGGCAGTACAGAAATAAGAAGTCAAATAAATGCCACAAGAATAAACTGATAGTGGTCTATGTATACCCCACCAACCCCAAACTTACTTTTATATTAATATTAAAAGGAACACCTACTACTAATATTAGATCCTTTAGAAAAAGACCTTTTATTTCACAGTATTGAGTAAGTTATCAAGTCTCAAAAAGTATACTAAATTTCTTCTAAGGAAAAGTGGTTTAAATATTTCTTTTTCCACGAAGTAGTATATTTTTAAAACCATCAGACTGGAAGAACAATTGGTGTTTGGGGCAAAGAGAGTCCATTTGGGAACATCTGTATTTGATGATGAATATCCAACCCAAGAGACCTTCTCTGAAGCAGGAGTTGTAACACTACAGGAAAGAAATCACATAGAGAAAATAGCAACCTCTCCAGCCTGCTTACCTCCATCCATTAACTTTGATATTTCTCCTTTGCAAACTCAAGGGGCATATTGCATACACTATAAAATTCAACACCACAAAAAGCACATGACTTCTTATGTTACTAGCATTCTCAGCATTATTTCTAGAATGGGATTTTAGAAGTCTCAACTTTTCAAAACAGTCTATACAAAAAATACCTCATTTGTCTTTCTTTTTTTTTTTTTATTATACTTTAAGTTCTAGGGTACATGTGCACAACATGCAGGTTTGTTACATATGCATACATGTGCCATGTTGGTGTGCTGCACCCATTAACTTGTCATTTACATTAGGTATATCTCCTAATGCTATCCCTACCCCCTACACCCGCTCCACAATAGGACCCAGTGTGTGATGTTCCCCTTCCTGTGTTCAAGTGATTTCATTGATCTCAACCTATGAGTGAGAACATGCGGTATTTGGTTTTCTGCTCTTGTGATAGTTTGCTGAGAATGATGGTTTCCAGCTGCATCCACGTCCCTACAAAGGACATGAACTCATCCTTTTTTATGGCTGCACAGTATTCCATGGTGTATATGTGCCACATTTTCTTTATCCAGTCTGTCACTGATGGACATTTGGGTTGATTCCAAGTCTTTGCTATTGTGAATAGTGCCGCAATAAACATACGTGTGCATGTGTCTTTCTAGCAGCATGACTTATAATCCTTTGGGTATATACCCAGTAATGGGATGGCAGAAGATAGAATATTGCTGAACATCGAGTGTTGCTATCTGATTCTTGCTCTGAAAGCTTCATCTCAGGGGTGTACCCCGCCGTGTGAGGTGTGAGGTGTCGGTCTGCACCTAGTGGGGGATGTCTTCCAGTTAGACTACTCAGGGGTCAGGGACCCACTTGAGCAGGCAGTCTGTCCATTCTCAGATCTCAACCTCTGTGCTGGGAGACCCACTGCTCTCTTCAAAGCTATCAGACAGGCATTTACCTCTGCCGAGGTTTCTCCTGCTTTTTGTTTAGTTATGCCCTGTCCTCAGCGGAGGAGTCTACAGAGGCAGGCTGGCCTTCTTGAGCTGCGGTGGGCTCCACCCAATTCGAGCTTCCTGATGGCTTTGTTTACCCACTTAAGCCTTAGCAATGGTGGGCGCCCCTCCCCTAGCCTTGCTGCTGCCTTGCAGTTAGATCTCAGACTGCTATACTAGCAATGAGGGAGGCTCCGTGGGCGTGGGACCCTCCGGGCCAGGTGTGGGATATAATCTCCTGCTGTGCCGTTTGCTAAGACCCTTGGTAAAGCGCAGTATTAGGGTGGGAGTTACCCGATTTTTCAAGTGTTGTGTGTCTCAGTTTCCCTTGGCTAGGAAAAGGGATTCCCCTCCCCCTTGCGCTTCCCAGGTGAGGCGATGCCTCTCTCTGCTTCAGCTCTCGCTGGTCGGGCTGCAGCAGCTGACCAGCACCGATTGTCCAGCACTCCCCAGTGAGATGAACCCAGTACCTCAGTTGAAAATGCAGAAATCACCCGTCTTCTGTCTCACTCACGCTGGGAGCTGGAGGCTGGAGCTGTTCCTATTTGGCCATCTTGGGCACGCACCCTCCTCATTTGTCTTTATTTAGATGAGCTCTCTTCAAATTTCAACTATTCCACTATGAGATCGTTAAGGGCAAGGACTATGTCTTACTCTATCTTTTCATCCATAGCAACTGTTATATACTCAATGTTCGTGTCCTCCTCAGGTCGAAACACTGAACTCCTATCCCCTAATGAGATGGTATTTGGAGAAAGGGGTGTTTGAAAATAACTAAGTTTAAATGAGATAATAAAGGTAATTAATTACCTTGTAAGAAGACACACCAGAAAGAGATCTTTATCTGTGTGAAAATAAGAGGTCATGTGAGCACACAGCGAGAAAGCAGCAGTCTACAAGCCAGGAAGAGAGCCCTCACCAGGAAATAACTTGGTTGGAACCTTGATCTTGGAATTCCTAGTCTCTAAAACTGTGAGACAGTAAATTTCTGTTGTTTAAACCACCTGGTTTATAGTATTTTGTTACAGCAGCCTCAGCTGACTAACACAGATTTTGATACCAAGGAATAAGGTGCTGCTGCAAGAAATACCTAAACACGTGGAAGTGTCTTTGAAATCGGGTAATGGGTAGAGAGCCAGAAGAGTTTTGAGGTATATGCTAAAGATATGGATGCATACTGGAGGTTGCCAGGGTCAAGTGGTGGTAGGGAGACAGACTGCCAGTAGGCACATTTCTCAGGGGATGGAAATGTTCTATGTTATGATTGTGGTGGTGGTTATAAAACTGTGAACATTTACCCAAACTCACTGAATTGTATATCAAATTGACAAAATTATATGTAAATTATACTTTGGAAAAATTCACAACAATCTTCCTTCCTTCCTCCTCTTTCCTCCTCCTCTCCTTTTTTTGAGCCAGAGTCTTGCTTGGTTGCCGAGGCTGGAGTACAATGGTGCAAACACAGCTCACTGCAGCCTTCTTGAACTCCTGGGCTCAAGGGATCCTCCTGACTCAGGCTCCCGAGTAGCTAGGGCTACATGTGTGCACCACCATGCCCAGTTAACTGTTTTCTTATTTTTTTGTAGAGATGGTGTCTTGCTATGTTGCCCAGGCTGGCCTCTAACTCCTGGCCTCAAGTGATCCTCCTGCCTTGGCCTCCCAAAGTGCTGTGACTACAGGCATGAGTCATTGTGCATGGCCCACCATAAACCTTTTTTATATTAAGATACAATTCAGCAACATTAAAAGGGACTCCAATAAAAAGAGTGTAAAAATAAGAAACTGGTAACATCTTAATAGATAGATAATCTCTCTATAAACATATCCTCTCTCAAACAGAAAATGAAAACGAAATTAGAAATGTTGGGGAGAGAACAAGCAAAAGAAAATGAAAGACTAAACATAAAAACAATAAATAAATTAAAAATGTGACATGACAATGAGCAACAAAAGGAATATAAGAAGTGAAATCCCTTTTACTTTCCTCTTCTAGAGACTCTGTTTACTGGCATAGGCATTTTCTTTTCAAAGGGTCCAATTATATTTGATTCTGAAGTAAAAATATC
>NW_012107919.1:4778828-4781617 GCF_000951045.1 Mandrillus leucophaeus
GCACCCTCCTCATTTGTCTTTATTTAGATGAGCTCTCTTCAAATTTCAACTATTCCACTATGAGATCGTTAAGGGCAAGGACTATGTCTTACTCTATCTTTTCATCCATAGCAACTGTTATATACTCAATGTTCGTGTCCTCCTCAGGTCGAAACACTGAACTCCTATCCCCTAATGAGATGGTATTTGGAGAAAGGGGTGTTTGAAAATAACTAAGTTTAAATGAGATAATAAAGGTAATTAATTACCTTGTAAGAAGACACACCAGAAAGAGATCTTTATCTGTGTGAAAATAAGAGGTCATGTGAGCACACAGCGAGAAAGCAGCAGTCTACAAGCCAGGAAGAGAGCCCTCACCAGGAAATAACTTGGTTGGAACCTTGATCTTGGAATTCCTAGTCTCTAAAACTGTGAGACAGTAAATTTCTGTTGTTTAAACCACCTGGTTTATAGTATTTTGTTACAGCAGCCTCAGCTGACTAACACAGATTTTGATACCAAGGAATAAGGTGCTGCTGCAAGAAATACCTAAACACGTGGAAGTGTCTTTGAAATCGGGTAATGGGTAGAGAGCCAGAAGAGTTTTGAGGTATATGCTAAAGATATGGATGCATACTGGAGGTTGCCAGGGTCAAGTGGTGGTAGGGAGACAGACTGCCAGTAGGCACATTTCTCAGGGGATGGAAATGTTCTATGTTATGATTGTGGTGGTGGTTATAAAACTGTGAACATTTACCCAAACTCACTGAATTGTATATCAAATTGACAAAATTATATGTAAATTATACTTTGGAAAAATTCACAACAATCTTCCTTCCTTCCTCCTCTTTCCTCCTCCTCTCCTTTTTTTGAGCCAGAGTCTTGCTTGGTTGCCGAGGCTGGAGTACAATGGTGCAAACACAGCTCACTGCAGCCTTCTTGAACTCCTGGGCTCAAGGGATCCTCCTGACTCAGGCTCCCGAGTAGCTAGGGCTACATGTGTGCACCACCATGCCCAGTTAACTGTTTTCTTATTTTTTTGTAGAGATGGTGTCTTGCTATGTTGCCCAGGCTGGCCTCTAACTCCTGGCCTCAAGTGATCCTCCTGCCTTGGCCTCCCAAAGTGCTGTGACTACAGGCATGAGTCATTGTGCATGGCCCACCATAAACCTTTTTTATATTAAGATACAATTCAGCAACATTAAAAGGGACTCCAATAAAAAGAGTGTAAAAATAAGAAACTGGTAACATCTTAATAGATAGATAATCTCTCTATAAACATATCCTCTCTCAAACAGAAAATGAAAACGAAATTAGAAATGTTGGGGAGAGAACAAGCAAAAGAAAATGAAAGACTAAACATAAAAACAATAAATAAATTAAAAATGTGACATGACAATGAGCAACAAAAGGAATATAAGAAGTGAAATCCCTTTTACTTTCCTCTTCTAGAGACTCTGTTTACTGGCATAGGCATTTTCTTTTCAAAGGGTCCAATTATATTTGATTCTGAAGTAAAAATATCTATATAATTAAAAATTTTAAATGCCAAGAGAGATGAAGAAGCTTCAGAAGAAAAGTTAGAAGGAGAGGTTAGTTAACGAGATTTCAGAAAAGAAGCCATCTCCATAAAAGTGCAAAGTGAAACAGCAAATCCTGATGTTGATACTGCAGCAAGTTATCCAGAAGATCTAGCGAAGTGATGAAGGTGGCTGCACTAAACAACAGATTTTCAATGTAGATGAAACAGCCTTCTACTGGAAGAAGACACTGTCTAGGACTTTCATGGCTAGAGAGAAGTCAATGCCTAACTCCAAATCTTCAAACGACAGGCTGACTCTCCTGTTAGGGGATAATGCAGTTAATGACTGTAAGTTGAAGCCAATACTCACTTATCATTCCAAAATCCTAGGGCCCTTAAAAATTATGCTAAATCTACTCTGCTTGTACTCTATAAACAGAACAACAAAGCCTGGATGATAGCATATCTGTATACAACATGGTTTTCTGAATATTTTAAGCCCACTATATGGAGACCTACTGCTCAGAGAAAAACAGTCCTTTCAAAATATTACTGCTTAGTGACAGTGCACCTGGTCACCCAAGACCTCTGATAAGGATGTACAAAGAGATTAATGTTTTCATGCCTGCTAACACAACATCCATTCTGTAGCCCATGGATCAGGAGTAATTTCAATTTTCAAGTCCTATTATTTAAGAAAAACACGTCTTAAGGCTATTGCTGCTATAGATAGTGATTCCTCTGATGGATATGGGCGAAGTAAATTGAAAACCTGGGAAGATTTACTATTCTAGCTGCCATAAGAATATTCATGATTCATGAGAGGAGGTCAAAATATCAATATTAACAGGAGTTTGGGAGAAGTTGATTCCAATCCTCATGGATGACTTTGAGGGGTTCAAGACTCTGGTGGAGGAAGTAACTGCAGATGTGATAGAAACAGCAAGAGAACTAGAAGTGGAGCCTGAAGATGTGACTAATTGCTGCCATCTCACGAGACAACTTTAATTGATATGGAATTGCTTCTTCTGGACAGGCAAAATAAGCGGTTTTTTGAGATGAATTCTACTCCTGGTGAAGATGCTATGAACACTGTTGAAATAACAAAGGATTTAGAATATTCCACATACTTAATGGATAAAGCAACAGTAGGGTTTGAGGGGTTGATTCCCATTTTGTTTTTTTTTTTCTTTTCAGTTTTTATTTTAGATTCCGAAGGTACACGTGCAGGTTTGTTAAAAAGGTATATTGCATGGGCCGGGTGTGGTGGCTTACACCTGTAATCCCA
>NW_012107919.1:4782152-4785604 GCF_000951045.1 Mandrillus leucophaeus
AGGAAATTTTCAGCCCTTCCCTCCCTCCTTCCCTCTCCTGCCTTGTATTCCACAGTGTTTACTGTTTCCATCTTTATGTCCATGTGTACCTGATGTTTTGGTCCTACTTATAAATGAGAACATATGGTATTTGGTTTTTGTTTCGACATAGTTTGCTTAGGATAATGGCTTCCAGCTGCATCCATGTTGCTGCAAAGGACACGATTTCTTTTTTCTTTTTTTTTTGGAGACAGAGTCTCACTCTGTTGCCCAGTGGCATGATCTCAGCTCACTGCAAGCTCTGCCTTCCGGGTTCATGCCATTCTCCTGCCTCAGCCTCTCGAGTAGCTGGGACCACAGGTGCCTGCCACCATGCCCAACTAATTTTTTTGTATTTTTCAGTGGAGACGGGGTTTCACCATGTTAGCCAGGATGGTGAGCCAGGATGGTCTCCATCACCTGACCTCATGATCCGCCCGCCTCAGCCTCCCAAAGTGCTGGCATTACAGGCATGAGCCACCGCGTCTGGCCAGGACATGATTTCTTTATGGCTGCATAGTATTCCGTGGTATATATGTATTACATTTTCTTTATCCAGTCCACTGTTGATGGGCACCTGGGTTGGTTCCATGTCTTTGCTATTGAGAATAGTGCTACAGTGTATATAAATATGGATGTGTCTTTTTGGTAGAATGATTTATTTTCCTCTGGGTATGTACCCAGTAATGGAATTGCTGGGTTGGATGTTAGTGCAACTCTTAGTTCTTTGAAAAATTTCCAAACTGCTCTCTACAGTGGCTGAATGGATTTACATTCCCACCAACAGTGTATAAGCATTCCCTTTTCTTCACAGCCCCACCAACAACTATTATTTTTTGACTTTTTAACAAAAGCCATTCTGCCTGGTGTGAGATGATATCTCACTGTGATTCTGATTTGTATTTCTCTGATGATTCATGATGATGAACATTTTTTCATGTTTGTTGGCCACTTGTATGTCTTCCCTTTTTTGAGACAGAGTCTCACTCTGTCACCCAGGCTGGAGTACAGTGGTGTGATCTTAGCTCACTGCAACCTTTGCCTCCCAGGTTCAAGTGATTCTCCTGCCTCAGCCTCCTGAGTAGCTGTGATTACACGGTGCACCACAATGCCCAGCTAATTTCCCACCATTTTGGCCAGGCTGGTCTAGAACTCCTGACCTCAGGTAATCTGCCCACCTTGGCCTCCCAAAGTGCTGGGAATACAGGTGTCAGCCACCGTGCTGGCCTACCTGTTATGTCTTCTTTTGAGAAGTGTCTGTTCATGTCCTTTGCTCTCTTTTTAGTGGGGTTGTTTTCTACTCGTTGATTTAAGTTTCTTATAGGATCTGGATATTAGGCCTGTGTCAGATGCATAGTTTGTGAATATTTTCTTCCATTTTGTAGATTGTTAGTTTCCTGCATTGATACTTTCTCTTGCTGTACAGAAGCTCTTTAATTAGGTCTCACTTGTCAATTTTTCTTTTTGTTGCAAATGCTTTTGAGTCCTTAGTCATAAATCCTTAGCCAAGGCTGATGTCCAGAAGCGTATTTCCTAGGATTTCTTTTGGGATTGTTATAGTTTGAGGTTTTAGATTTAGGGTTTTTTTTTTGTTTTTGAGATGGGGTCTCACTCTGTTGCCCAGGCTGGAGTGCAGTGGTACAATCTCGGCTCACTGCAAACTCCGCCTCCCAGGTTCACGCAATTCTCCCACCTCAGCTTTCAAGGTAGCTGGAATTACAGGCACGCGCCACCACACCTGGCTAATTTTTGTATTTTCAGTAGAGACGGGGTTTCACCATGTTGGTCAGGCTGGTCTTGAACTCCCGACTTCAGGTGACCTGCCTGCCTCAGCCTCCCAAAGTGTTGGGATTACAGGTGTGAGTTGCTGAGCCCAACTTAGATTTAGGTTTTTAATCCATCATGAGTTAATTTTGTATATGGTGATAGGCAGGTGCCCAGTTTCATTCCTCTCCATGTGGATAGCCAGTTTTCCCAGCACTATTTATTAAAAAGGGAGTCCTTTCCCCATTGCTTATTTTAGTCTACTTTGTCAAAGATCAGATGATTGTCAGTGTATGGCTTTATTTCTGGGCTTTCTTTTCTGTTCCATTGGTCTTTATATCTGTATACCAGTACCACGCTGTTTGGGTTACTGTAGCCTTGTAGTATAGTTTGAAGTCAGGTAATGTGATGCCTTTTGCTTTGCTCTTTTTGCTTAGGATTGCTTTGGACTCTTTGTAGTTCCATATAAATTTTATAATAATTTTTTCTAATTCTGTGAAAAATGACATTAGTAGTAGCTTGATAGAAATAGTGTTGAATCCTTAAATTGCTATGAGCAGTATGGCCATTTTAATGATATTGAGTCTTCCAATTCATGAGCAAAGAACACTTTTTCATTTGTTTGTATCATCTCTGATTTCTTTCAGCAGTGTTTTGTAGTTCACTTTGCAGAAATCTTTCACCTCCTTGGTTAGCTGTATTCCTAAGTATTTTATTCTTTTTTTGGCTATTGTGAATGAGTCTGCATTCTTGATTTGGCTGTCAGCTTGATTATTGGTGTACAGATTTTTATACATTGATTTTGTATCCTGAAACTTTACTGAAGTCGTTTATCAGTTTAAGGAGCTTTTTGGCAGTTGACTTCCATTTTGAAAAAAAGCTCTACTGTGGGTAAAATGCTGCCAAACAGCATCACTTGTACAGATAAATCTTTCATAAAAAGAAGAGTCAATTGATGTGGCAATCTTCATTGTTGCCTTCTTCTCAGAAATTACCACAGTCACCTCAACCTACAAGTCAGCAGCCATCGATATCAAGGCAAGACCTATACCAGCAACAAGATTACAACTTGCTTAAGGCTCATATAATTGTTACCATTTTTTAGCAATAAGATCTTTTTAAATTATTTATTTTTTAGACAGAATGCTATATTGCACACTTAGTAGACCAAGGTATAGTATCAACATAACTTTATATACACTGGGAAATAAAAAAAATGTGACTCACTTTATTGTGGTGGTGTGGAACCAAATCTGCATTATCTCCAAGGTATGCCTTTACATCAAAACCAAGGTTGAAAAATGAGGCATATATTTACTTTATTTCATTGATTCTAAGATTCATGTTTTTGTTCACATTACCATCTCTAAAATCAGGAAGCATTTTACAACTGGGAGAATATCATAATTGTCAGCCTGGAAGCAGATACAAAGTTATCACGGTCTGCATATGTAAAAACTTGCTTGTTTTTTTTTGGTGTGCAAATGGGCAAATGTAATTCTTCAATGTTTCACCCAAAAACCCATATATGGATCAAGTAAAGAAGAATAAAAATCCTGGCTTTTTAGAATACTACTATTGATCCTTTCTGAGAAAATCAGGGTAGTGCTTGCACTAATACTTGCAAGATGGATGCTAATGTTTTAGAATAAAATCTGGGTGCAATATTG
>NW_012107919.1:4785654-4797868 GCF_000951045.1 Mandrillus leucophaeus
AGTTAATTTTGTATATGGTGATAGGCAGGTGCCCAGTTTCATTCCTCTCCATGTGGATAGCCAGTTTTCCCAGCACTATTTATTAAAAAGGGAGTCCTTTCCCAATTGCTTATTTTAGTCTACTTTGTCAAAGATCAGATGATTGTCAGTGTATGGCTTTATTTCTGGGCTTTCTTTTCTGTTCCATTGGTCTTTATATCTGTATACCAGTACCACGCTGTTTGGGTTACTGTAGCCTTGTAGTATAGTTTGAAGTCAGGTAATGTGATGCCTTTTGCTTTGCTCTTTTTGCTTAGGATTGCTTTGGACTCTTTGTAGTTCCATATAAATTTTATAATAATTTTTTCTAATTCTGTGAAAAATGACATTAGTAGTAGCTTGATAGAAATAGTGTTGAATCCTTAAATTGCTATGAGCAGTATGGCCATTTTAATGATATTGAGTCTTCCAATTCATGAGCAAAGAACACTTTTTCATTTGTTTGTATCATCTCTGATTTCTTTCAGCAGTGTTTTGTAGTTCACTTTGCAGAAATCTTTCACCTCCTTGGTTAGCTGTATTCCTAAGTATTTTATTCTTTTTTTGGCTATTGTGAATGAGTCTGCATTCTTGATTTGGCTGTCAGCTTGATTATTGGTGTACAGATTTTTATACATTGATTTTGTATCCTGAAACTTTACTGAAGTCGTTTATCAGTTTAAGGAGCTTTTTGGCAGTTGACTTCCATTTTGAAAAAAAGCTCTACTGTGGGTAAAATGCTGCCAAACAGCATCACTTGTACAGATAAATCTTTCATAAAAAGAAGAGTCAATTGATGTGGCAATCTTCATTGTTGCCTTCTTCTCAGAAATTACCACAGTCACCTCAACCTACAAGTCAGCAGCCATCGATATCAAGGCAAGACCTATACCAGCAACAAGATTACAACTTGCTTAAGGCTCATATAATTGTTACCATTTTTTAGCAATAAGATCTTTTTAAATTATTTATTTTTTAGACAGAATGCTATATTGCACACTTAGTAGACCAAGGTATAGTATCAACATAACTTTATATACACTGGGAAATAAAAAAAATGTGACTCACTTTATTGTGGTGGTGTGGAACCAAATCTGCATTATCTCCAAGGTATGCCTTTACATCAAAACCAAGGTTGAAAAATGAGGCATATATTTACTTTATTTCATTGATTCTAAGATTCATGTTTTTGTTCACATTACCATCTCTAAAATCAGGAAGCATTTTACAACTGGGAGAATATCATAATTGTCAGCCTGGAAGCAGATACAAAGTTATCACGGTCTGCATATGTAAAAACTTGCTTGTTTTTTTTTGGTGTGCAAATGGGCAAATGTAATTCTTCAATGTTTCACCCAAAAACCCATATATGGATCAAGTAAAGAAGAATAAAAATCCTGGCTTTTTAGAATACTACTATTGATCCTTTCTGAGAAAATCAGGGTAGTGCTTGCACTAATACTTGCAAGATGGATGCTAATGTTTTAGAATAAAATCTGGGTGCAATATTGTATCACCTTTAAGAAATACTACAGGCCGGGTGCAGTGGCTCATGCCTGTAATCCCAGCACTTTGGGAGGCCGAGACAGGTGGATCACCTGAGGTTAGGAGTCTGAGAACAGCCTGACCAACAAGGAGACACCCTGTCTCTACTAAAAATACAAAGTTAGCCAGGTGTGGTGGTGCATGCCTGTAATCCCAGCTACTTGGGAGGCTGGAAAAGAAAAAAAAAAAAAAACAGAAGTACTACCTTGCCTGTGCTCTTAATGACAGAGAGAACAGTATCTAGTGAAAAATGTAAATTGTGAAACACATGGATATCAATGACTATGAGCCAGAAAGTGATTTAGAACAGGAGTAATCTGAATGTGATGTTTTATGAGTACCTTACATGTTGTGCTTCTTTTTTTATGGACAGGTGTGATATGACTTAAAAAATAAGTAAGTCTAAGAAACCTCTTCCAATAAGAATTAAATAAAAATTTTAAGTGAATAGAAACATTCTTAGTTCATATTTTTTTCTCTTAGTAGTATATTTAATAATGATGCATCTTACAATCAATGGCTTCTCAGATTCTGATAAAAATGGAATGCCTTTTGTAAGCAGATGCAAATGCCCTTAGCATCTTTGTTTCTAAGTGTTGCACCAATATAAACCAATATTTTACCCGATTATGGTGTGGATAAATGTTATCATGCTAGTAAGTTAACCAGCGAAGACCTATGTGACTACCTGGTAACTCTTCAGTTTTTTTTTTTTTTTTTTTTTTTTAACCATTCTTTTAGCCAAAAATCTGAACAAAAATAACAGAAAATAAAAATGTGGTCCATACAAATTAAGAATAATCAGTAGTGTGATTTTTAAGTCTTGTGAAATACAGAATTAACCCATGCTAGAAAATGAATCTTTTTTTTGTTTTTTTTTTTGGAGATGGAGTCTTGTTCTGATGCCCAGGCTAGAGTGCAGTGGCATGATCTCGGCTCTCTGCAACCTCTGTCTCCTGGGTTCAAGCAATTCTCCTGCCTCAGCCTCCCAAGTAGCTGGGACTACAGGTGCACACTGCCAGGCCCAGCTAATTTTTTGTATTTTAGTAGAGACAGGGTTTCACCGTGTTGCCCAGGCTGGTCTCGAACTCCTGAGCTCAAGCAATCTACCCGTCTTGGCCATCCAGAGTGCTAGGATTACACTTATAAGAGCCTTAAGCAAGTTGTAAGCGTGAGCCAATGTGCCTGGCCTAGAAAATGAATCTTAAATCAACAGTGTCATCCTGTATCTCTGAAAAAAAAATCCATTCTATAAAAATTCTGTTTCAGTGGTTACAGTATTACTATTCATAATTCAAGTAAAAATGACTTAATGAAAATGATATGTTGGGGAACAAAGAAGGCACATTCTGATACTTTTGTTATCTAATACCCAGAAATTTATAATGTAAGTTTATATTCACTACATTATCATATTTGGAAGTCCTAAAATTTGTAGGTATGCCAACATTAACTACACTACTTACTGGGAGTCATTGACCCTCCAGAGGTGATCACTACTATAATCTATACCATTTGTTATAATGACTGTTTCTAATGAAACAAAATTTAATTAATGTTTTGATAAAAGCTCTATTTCAAGAGAATGTTAGGCATAAAACTCTTTAATATTCAACTATTACAGCTGTCAATCACAGATCTGGGTCCTCCCTTACATTCTAAAAAATCCCTAGACTTTGATTTCTAACCCAGAGCACAAACAGAACACACTATATTGCTGTTATATCTTTCTTTCCTAACAGAGGGATTATCAGAGTTTTGTTTCTTTTCTGTAATTTGGTGCTTATGGTTCTCAAGAATATGGTATCAAGGGTCAGGAATAAATAAAAACAAAAAGCAGACTTCATAAGTTCTATAAAGATGACAGGATGGGAGAATGAAATTTCTCTTTTAGCCAAATGAAACAGATTAGAAAATTAATATGAATAAAGAAAATAGGACTACCTTTCAACAAAAACAACAGTTTTTCTCCTTTAAAGATCCTATCTGAAATAAAATTAATAAACTTCCCATACAAAAATATTATTCCAGTATTTAGGTATATTTATTTCCTCACTAGAAACATTAATCCTTATCCATAAGATGGCAGTAAATATATTTCTGCCCATTTCATTCCATGCCCTTTCTGTTCTCCTCTATATTATTTTGTGGTCTTTGTTTTGGCAGATGCACAAGCAAAATCTGATTCTAACAGTTTGACCCTTCTCACTTTTTATGTTCTCTAGGGCATAATAAAACCCAAGATACAATCCCTCAGCAGTTAATGAAGCTTAACCTCACACCCTCTTAATTACCAATGCATTACACCAACTATGGGCATCATACTCCTCTCTAAGCTATTTTACAATTCAGCAGAAGTACTACTGAGCTATTATGTACCAACATAATCCATGCAGCATGAGAAATCCTTCTTAAAAATAAAATCTTTTGATCCTTGCAGGTTTTGGTAACTGTATAATTAGTACTACTTAAGCATTATCCATGTATCAGTAAGTATGTTACTTTGTTGATTTTTTGTGTTTATTTTGGCAACTTTCATTTTCTGAAACTTGGAAAACAGAAAAAAATCAAAGATATTACTGATTCATTGCCATAATTTTAATATAAAAGTACTACAAATATCTAACCTGAGTATCCATACATTAACAGGATTTTCCCTGCATTATCTTCATTTAAAATATTTAGAAATATGGGGGAGGGGTGACTTTAACTGTTTCAAGCATTAAAAAAAGTCACAGAATTGCATAAAGTCAGGTTAAGAGGTACAGCTGATATTGCATAAAAAATTTTTAAAACTCAGATTTTAAAATTAGTAATAGTGAATTAACTTATTTCCATGAATACTTCAAGCTAAATTCTGTACAGATCAGATAATATCTTAGTGCAATTTAAGATTTTTTCTTGAATATAAAAGTTGCAATATCACTGCTATTACAAAAAGAAAGGGTGAAAAACACTTTCACATTGGTATATAAATATTGTTTTAATATACTTGTAAGTTAAGCTACTGACAATAACGATGCTTGTTATTTGGCAATTACATCAATTACATGAATCTGAAAATAGAAAGGAAACCAGTGGGATAAGAACAGTGTTCTCAATACTTTTCCATGGATCTCTATCACATTTCTCTTTAACATGTAAACCAGGAACGTATTGAGAAGACTAGATAATATTTCTTTCATTTTTCTTTATTAAGACAGAGCGAAGGAGGATAACATGAAAAAGAGGAAATAGAAATTTGTATTATGTATTCAAAAAGAAAGGATTACACTAAGAAATAAAAATAGGATACCATCTTCATTTAAACACAAATCACAACCTAATTATTTTAAAATATTGTATTAGGAACCATCACATTTTGAAAAGTACCAATCATGAAAGATCTCAAAGCAATTTCCATATGTAATTAATCCCTGGGTTCTAACCCAATGTAGTAGTGAGGCTGGCAAAATAAGGTATAGGCACATTTAAATTCCTTATCAAGGTCCCAGCAATATGTCTGCTCATTACATAAATAGTTCCAAGTCTTGACCAAGGTAGCCACATGCTGTCAACACTGCCTCTGGATGGTACCGACTTAAAAGGAGTTTAAAGGGAAATGTGCTGACTTTCAAGGCATTCTAATATTAGACTCCATAATTATTTTCTCACGCATGTCAAAATCAAAGGCATCAAACTGTTAACAACAATCCTGCATGTAATCTGTATTAATTTTATCAATTTTCTTATATATATATTGAACTAAGATACACATTTTATTAAGTTTATATATCATAATGTAAAGACTGTATTATACTTTATTTTAAAATGTGCTCTTCAGGCCAGGCATGGTGGCTCAAACCAGTAATCCTTGCAATTTGGGAGGCTGAGATGGGAGGATCACTTGAGGTCAGGAGTTCAAGGCCAGCCTGGCCAAAATGGTGAAACTCCGTCTCTATTAAAAATATAGAAATTAGCCAGGCATGGTGGCAGGCACCTGTAATCCCAGCTACTTGGAGGAGGCTGAGGCAGGAGAATCGTTTGAACCCGGGAGGCGGAGGGTACAGTGAGCCGAGATTGCACCACTGCACTTCAGCCTGGGCAACAGTGAGACTCCGTCTCAAAAAATAAAAAACAAAAGACAATGTGCTCTTCAAACAAATTTATTATGAAGACAGCTTAAAATGAGAAATTCCATGCTTAAAGAGAGACAAGAATGAACTCTGGCATCTATTAATATTTCTAACCATAAAAATTTGAATGTTCCTTTGGCAGGTTCTTTTATGATGTAACATTCATATATTAAATGCTGTCAATGTTTAATCTGGCTCTGGGTATACTGTATATTCAGTATAACTACAGAGGGTTCATACAAGACAATAACCTGCAAATAATTCTATAGTTAAGGTGAAGACAGCTACTAATTAGGTGACTACCACTGATAAAAGCATGCAAACTTCAGTGTGTGTGTATTATGTATACATGTGTACACATGCATGAGTATGTGTGGGTGTTATAAACAGTCATGCATTGTTTAAGGAGAAATGAGATTCCGTCATTGTGCAAACATCACAGAGTGTACTTACAAAAATGTAGATGGTACAGCCTACTACACACCTAGGCTATATGGTATACCTTACTGCTGTTAGGCTACCAACCTGTACAGCATATTAAGAAGTAGAAGATTGTGGGCAAATATAACACAAGGGTAAGTATTTGGGTACCTAAATACAGCAAAGGTACCATGAAACTACAGTATTAGAATCTTATGAGACCACTGTTGTGTATGTGGTTCCTTGTTGACTGAAACATGGTTCCTTGTTGACTGAAACATTAAGTGGTACATGACTATACGTATATATCTATAAAACAATGTGGTCTTTATAACAGAAAATATTTTAATTAAAATATGTTTTAGAAAATATTTTTAAAAGTGTACTTTTCCACTTAATCACTGGAAATTTGCAGGTTTAGTTAGTGAGACCATGTGTAGTAATGCCCTTCAGTAAATGTTTACTGCATAGGGGTGTATATTAACCAGTGTTTAAGAAAATGTGACAGATGATAATTCATATTAAGCAAACAAATTATACAATAATTATTTGAGTTACAGAAAGATTCTATGTCTGCAAAATTCTTTTAAGTATTAAAAGTGTCCCTATTGAATATGAACAAAAATAATTCCTAAAAACCTGATATAACTGAAATGTTTCTAAATATAAGTACATTATCATTTAAGAAATTAAGATAGTAACAAAGATCTTTACTATCATTATTATTTCTTAAACAGAGGTCATAGAACTTTTAAGTTTTTGGAAAAGAAGTAGTCTAAAGCTTCAAAAATATCTACTGTGAACACCTAAATTAGGAATGAAGTGAGATATTATCTTCATTTAAGAGGTCCACATCAGTTAAATTCCTAGCACAGCAACATACAATATTTGAATAATTTCATTTGTTTGAAGTCATTTTCTTTTATATTTCCAGAATAAACCCAGCTTATGAAAAAGGACACAAGCAAAAATGCTTAGGGTATTGTGGGACACTACATAAGATTGGATATCATTTTATTTTTATTAAATTTAAAAATTATTTACTGTGGTACATTTAGAATTATAGAACAAAACTGATTTGCTTTTTTTTTTTTTCAGATGGAGTTTTGCTCTTGTTGCCCAGACTGGAGTGCAATGACGCGATCTCAGCTCACCGCAACCTCTGCCTCTTGGATTCAGACGATTCTCCCACCTCAGCCACCCAAGTAGCTGGGATTGCAGGGATGTGCCACCGCGCCCGGCTAATTTTACATTTTTAGTAGAGACGAGGTTTCTCCATGTCGGTCATGCTGGTCGTCGGTCATGTTGGTCTTGAACTACTGACCTCAGGTGATCTGCCCACCTCATCCTTCCAAAGTGCTAGGATTACAGGTGTGAGCCACTGTGCCTGGCCCAAAACTGATTTTCTTTATACTCTTTGATTACTGAGAAGTTGAGGCAACTGGGTGAAGACATAAAACCGGATGCTTTTAATTCTATAGCAGCCTGTATGTTATAATTTGTTTTAAAAAGAATAAAGGTAAGAAGCTTCACCTCATGGTCTCAAATCTATTCTTAGTTTAATACCATCTACCCGGTTTTTGAAATTGAATAGACTTTTAGACATGCAGCCAAACTGCAAGATGAATATTATATAAACAGCAAACACATTTCAAAGGCCTCTGATTTCATTAACAAATCATAATTTGAAAAGACAGATGTGGTGAACTAAGGCCACTGCTGCAGGTGTCAGTTTCTGATTAGCAAAACTTAAAATTTTAGGAAAGAAACACTAGCCACCGAAGGAATCACCCCAACACTAGCTGGAGAGAGAGCTCTATCTTCTTTGGGGTTTCCACAGTCAAGTTATCCTTTTGTACGAAATAAATATTCACAGCCCGTCTATTTAATCTGATCCTTGACAGTGTGCTGTCTTTCTCCTTTCACGGCATCCTTTAATGTTGCATTTAGTGGGATAATATGTTAATTTGGGGAGCTGACAAAAATGTATTTTCTTTTCGTTTTAATGGCTCTGGTTTTCAGAATTTGAAGTCATTTATCCCTCTCAAAAGGACTGAATATCTTTTCTTCTGAAAAAATAAGTATTCAGGAGAAAAATGAACTTTGTTTTTAACATTCCTAATTCTGACTTTGGTGACTTCTTTTTCAATAATGATAAAGTGCTATAGTATATTATTCCTTTTGAATATAACAATAACCATCTAAGAATGGGTCATTCATTTTTGTGGGTTAAAAATAAAATTTCTTAAATTAAATTTGAGGCCTAAAATAGATGCTTTATGATTTAGAATGGAAAACCTGATATTTCATTTTTAATTTGGAATTCTGGAATAAGGTAGCCAGGGTAAGTATTACTCCTCTCTTAATATAAAAGGCTAAGTGACTTAGGTAGGGTCTTGCAGCTAGTTAAGTGGTAACAGAAATTAAAATCTAAGCTTGGATTCCAAATAAATTTTACTTTCTTGAGAAAAAACGTCCTATCACAGGGCATAGCATTTCTGTTGTATGACTTAGATGACTTTTCTGCATGCGAAATTCCTTTTGTTGATTGATGTATAAACAGCATTGCTAAACGTGTTTATATGAATATCATAGCAGCAATGCTTCTCACTAGCTAGTCATAGAGAGATGGAGAGTCGGTTTATTCTCCTGTACATTTAATTTTTATCTTATCCTTCATTTCCTTACTAGAAAATCAGGCACATGCCATCTTTAAAAGCTGGCTAGAAATGTAGGTCACTGGAAGCAGTACTGAGCCTTTGCATGTTTTTTTTTTTTTTGTCTTTTTACTTTGCCAAAGAAGCTCTAACTGTGGCTGCCAAGGGAGAACTTAGAATTTTAAATAAGCTCTCACAGTAGCCAGGAAGAAGAAGAAGAAGAAAAAAGAGTGAAACCCTAGGGTCAAACAGCAAATTTCCGGCTCAACTAACACTTCAGAGTAGTAAGCACTGAAAAGTATACAGATAGCCTGATAACTTTCTGCACAAATAAAACACTGACAAAAAAGGGGAAAATATTCTGATTATAGCTCTGCCTTCAAAGGACTCTTCTAATAGTTGTATTTATACGACAAACAAAAGATATAGAGTGCTAAAACAGTTTTAAGGAAATATAATAAGTATCATTATATAGTCTACGTAAAGTAAAAATGTGTGGAAAAATATTACGTATAAGGTATTAAGTATACTAAATCTTGCAAAGTAGACTGACACCAAGGGTCAGAAAGTAATTTTTAATTGTTTATAACATGATATACTGTACTGCTTTTGTTCTGAATCTGTATATGATTACAACTTTGGAGATTAACAAAGTAAAAATGTTCAATGGTATATTTGGTCAATTAAGGGTTATTACTTTAACTTCATTCTTATAACTGTCCCATTTTTTGGCAGAACTAGGAAAGCAATAGTTGCATCTGAGATATGTTTGGATTCTACAGACTCAGAAAGACCAGACTATACTACAATGCAGTAAAAGCAAACAATTGATTTTTACTGAATTCAGACTTCTAATTTTTGTTCTGTTTCATGAATAACAGATAGATGCCAAAAACAAACTTTTAAATCTTGATACCAAAATGAGAGAAGGAAAAGAAAACTTTTAAGAGTAATTCAAACTTTACATCGTTTAGCAAATAATACTGCTTCACCTAATTTACATCAACTAATATCTTTGATATTGGTTAAAACTAAAGAATCAAATAAAGCAAAAGACATAAGGTACAATGAATCCAATCCTAACAAATGAGTTCTATATTTGGGTAAAAGTCTGGTATTCTGTGGTATAATATAAACCCTTCAAATTATTAAGATATTACTTTAACTTTTACTTATGGACTTTAAAGTCCACAAAAAAGAATTTAAAAGATGTTAGTCTAAATTTTAACATTTTATACGTATTGCTTTATTACCAAATGTTCTGTTGCTGTTAATCCATAAAATACGATATGGTTTACTTTTAATGAAATCTTTATTCTCTGACTTACGGTTTATTACAAAGTGAGAATTTATTTTAAATTATGAAAGATTTTCTAGATATTATATGTGGGAAGTTTCAGCTTAATTGATTAAATTTGAATTATTCATTTGCTGTTATATTTGATGTTAAAATATTATATACTGTAAGCTTTTAGTAAACATCAAGGGAGTTCTAATATGCTGATAATCATGTACCTATCCTGAGTAAAATTTTAAAAACACAACTTTTAAAGCACCCTAGCTTCCTACTTTCTTTTAATTGTGGCTGATGCTGGACAGTGCATACTCAATAACAGATAACTCAAAAGTTAATGCAACAATTTATATTTTGCTCTCGATCTTAGATACTTCTTCCTGCAGGAATACTACGTATCTGAAATGTCATCACTAGCCAATATTCAAACTGAGTTTTAAAACTGACTTTGGTATATTATGAAACAGCATTTAAATTTACTTCTGAAAATTCTTTAATTTTCTCCAGTTCTAAAAACACTAACACATGACTTACTAAAAATTATGAAAAGGATATAAAAATCTTAAAGTCTTCAAGCTCTATAAAAATGTTTTGTGTGCATGTGTATACAATTTATTTCATAAAAAATCAGGCTACTAAAAAATGTTTAAATCTTTTAACAGAAAAATGTAATTTTTACTATTTCATAAAACATTCCTTAGAAAGTTTTCATGGAAAATACTTATTACATTGGAGATAATGAAGAAAATTCCTTTAGACAAAAAAGCTAACTGAAAAATACTTATAAGTGTTTTTTAAAAGCTTTAATAACATCACATATATCGTTCTATAGGATTTTCTAAGGGGTGTAATTTTTCAGCATTACATCTTAATGGTGACTTCCTGAAGGAGCTTTGACTACAATAGATATGAATATGTTTTCAAAGGATGATGGATAAATTGCTGGTTGGTTATATAATATATCTTAGGCAGCTGATGGGCTTTTTTATCTTTTACTTGTCTTTTAGTTATACACAGCTTTAAGATAATTATGGTCTATAAGATTGTCTTTTCCCTATTCTTGTACAGAAATATTTGCCTTGGTTATAGGTTCTAGAAATTCCCAATCATATATCATAAAATTAAAACTAAACAATTACAGCATTTTCCCCCTGCAATGTATCTCTTCAACACTGTTAACTCCTTGGTTTTCGTCATCCATTGTTGGACTATTTGAAGAAAACAAAGTTATAAGTGTAACTGTAATTGAGTTCTGCATACTGAAATCCTCTGTATTATGTAGAAAACTGTACTTATCAATAGTATTCAACACCATTTTTTACACTACAAAAATATTTTGTTTATTCTTCTCAGAGAGATGTTAGAAATCTCTTTGCACTTGTGTTATAAAGACTATAATCAAATTTTCATAAGTCATACTTTTAAAATATAGTCTATTCTAAACATACACAAAAACGAACTGGACCACATTAGCATATATATTATGTTAAAAACAATACTTTTGTGCTTTTTCATAGTAAAGTGAGAATGGCATATTCTTCTTTTTTATTATTATACTTTAAGTTCTAGGGTACATGTGCACAACATGCAGGTTATATATGTATACATGTGCCATGTGGGTGTGCTGCACCCATTAACTCATCATTTACATTAGCTATATCTCCTAATGCTAACCCTCTCCCCTCCCCCCTCCCCACAACAGACCCCGGTGTGTGATGTTCCCCTTCCTGTGTCCAAGTGATCTCACTGTTCAATTTCCATCTATGAGTGAGAACATGCGGTGTTTGGTGTTCTGTTCTTGCAATAGTTTGCTGAGAATGATGGTTTCCAGCTGCATCCATGTCCCTACAAAGGACACGAACTCATCCTTTTTTATGGCTGTATAGTATTCCACAGTGTATATGTGCTACATTTTCTTAATCCAGTCTGTCACTGATGGACATTTGGGTTGTTTCCAAGTCTTTACTATTGTGAATAGTGCCACAATAGACATACGTGTACATGTGTCTTTATAGCAGCATGATTTATAATCCTTTGGGAATATACCCAGTAGTGGGATGGCTGGGTGAAATGGTATTTCTAGTTCTAGATCCTTGAGGAATCGCCACACTGTCTTCCACAATGGTTGAACTAGTTTACAGTCCCACCAGCAGTGTAAAAGTGTT
>NW_012107919.1:4803142-4820711 GCF_000951045.1 Mandrillus leucophaeus
CTCAGGGGTCAGGGACCCACTTGAGCAGGCAGTCTGTCCCTTCTCAGATCTCAACCTCCATGCTGGGAGAACCACTGCTCTCTTCAACGCTGTCAGACAGGGACTTTTACATCTGCAGAGGTTTCTGCTGCTTTTTGTTTAGCTGTGCCCTGTCCCCAGAGGTGGAGTCTACAGAGGCAGGCAGGTCTCCTTGAGCTGTGGTGAGCTCCACCCAACTCGAGCTTCCGGGCGGCTTTGTTTACCTACTTACGCCTCAGCAATGGCGGATGCCCCTCCTCCAGCCTCGCTGCCACCTTGCAGTTAGATCTCAGACTGCTGTGCCAGCAATGAGGAAGGCTACGTGGGCATGGGACCCTCTGGGCCAGGTGTGCGATATAATCTCCTGATTTGCCTTTGCTAAGACCCTTGGAAAAGTGTAGTATTAGGGTGGGAGTTACCCGATTTTCCAGGTGTTGTGTGTCTCAATTTCCCTAGGCTAGGAAAAGGAATTCCCTTCCCCCTTGAGCTTCCCAGGTGAGGCAACGCCTTGCCCTGCTTCAGCTCTTGCTGGTCGGGCTGCACCGGCAGACCAGCATCGATTGTCCGACACGCCCCAGTGAGATGAACCCAGTACCTCAGTTGAAAATGCAGCAATCACCCATTTTCTGTGTCGCTCACGCTGGGTGTTGGAGGCTGGAGCTGTTCCTATTCGGCCATCTTGGGCACCCCCCTCACTTTAAGTATCCATTTTATTCTTCTAATCACAGTGCTTGTACAACATTGTAAGTGTGCCAAAAAATCAAATACTGTTTATTCCATAACAAATATGTAAGAAGTATAAAATGACAATATTAGGAATTTAGGAAATATTACTAACAGGTGAAATGACTGTATTAAAACCAGATATATTTTCAGAGTAGAGCAGTGTGAAATATGAAAACATAATCAAAATTCAAATAATTTAAAAATGAATCACTAAATGTATTAATTTAGGGAAATGTTAACTTTGTAGATTATTTAGCATATACGTGCTTTGACTACTTTCAGTACTTATCTATGTAAGTGGCTTTATTTAAAAGGAAATAATGACATTGAAAGCAAACAAGTTAATTTTTCCTAAAGATCACACATTCAACTTTATGGTGAACATATAACTTGACTATCAAATCTGAAATGCTATATAAAAACTAATCTAATGCTTAAGACAATTAGATTTTTGTGTCAGCAATAATAATATCTTTGATAATACATTCTAAATGCACAAGATAAAGCATAATGGATATGATGACACTAGAATACATTCCTTAGTTCAAAACTAGAGACAGAAGAGTCGTGGTTGTGACAGGCTAGAATGTAGAAGAAATGAAGAGATGTTGGTCAAAGGCTACAAACTTTCAGCTATCACATGAGTAAGTTCTGAGGATCTAATGTACAGTATAGTGACTATAGTTAATTATATTGTACTGTATATTTAAAATTTGCTAAAACAGTAGATCTAAAGTGTTCCTTCCACACCAAAAATCGTAACTATGTATGGTGATAGATGTGTTAATTAACTTGATTGTGGTAATCGTTTCACAATGTACACATATGCCAAATCATGTTATATGCATTTTTTATATATATATAAAATAATTCATATATATAAAATATATAAGCTTGTATTAGTCAATTACATCTCAGTAAAGCTGGGGAAGATAGAAGAAAGCCAGAGGAAAAAATAACAACTTTAAAATAAAACCAAACCTATGATATTCTAGAGTAAGAGAATCCTTTAATGCAGCAGTCCCCAACCTTTTTGGCACCAGGGACTGGTTTGTGGAAGACAGTTTTTCCACAGACTGGGATGGTTTCTGGATGATTCAAGAGCATTAGATTTACTGTGCATTTTATTTCTATCCTTATTACACTGTAATATACAATGAAATAATCATGTAACTCACCATAATGTAGAATTAGTGGGAGCCCTGAGCTTGTTTTCCTGCAGCTAGACGGGGGTGATGGGAGACAGTGACAGATCTTCAGGCATTAGATTCTCATTTGGAGTGCGTAACCTAGATCCTTTGCATGAGCAGTTCACAATAGGGTTCATGCTCCTATGAGAATCTGATGCCACCACTGATCTGACAGGAGGTAGAACTCAGGCAGTAATACGAGCAATGAGGAGCAGCAGTAAATACAGATGAAGCTTTGTTTACTTGCCTGCTGCTCACCTCCTGCTGTGTGGCCCCGTTCCCGTACTGATCCACGGCCTGAGGGGTTCGGGCCCCTGCTTTAATGCATTAAAAATTGTATTATTTAAGGCTTTCTCAAGAAACTGAACCAAGAGTGCGTGTGTTTGTGTGTGCAAAGAGATTTATTGTAAGAAACTGTCTCATATCATTATAAATGTGGGCAAATCCGAAGAGTTGCAGGTTAAGTTGGCAGGCTGGAGACCTTGGATAGTTAACAGCGTAGTTCTAATCAAGGTCCATTGGTCTGAGAACCAAGAGAACCAAGGGGTAATTCCAATTTGCAAGCTGGCAGGCTCAAGACCCAGGAAGAGCTGATGTTTCGGTAAGAGTCAGATGGCAGGAAAAAGTCAATTATCAAGTTCAAAAAGAGGCAGGAAAATTTCTCTGACTCAGGGGATGGTCAGTGTTTTTGTTTTATTGAGGTCTTCTGTTGACTGGCTGAGGCCCACCCAAATTAGGGAGGGCAATCTACTTTACTCAGTCTACCAAATTAAATGCTAATTCCATTCAAAACACCCTCATGGGAACACCTAGAATAATATTTGACCAAATATTTGGGTATCATGTTTCCTCAGACTATTCATATATAGTAAGTATACATTTGTCATCCACTGTAACAGGCAATAGAAATATAGCAATGAATAAAACAGAAAAGACTTGTACGGAAGAAACACAATAAACAAATACAGAAGTAAATTATAAAGCATACCAGGTGACAGTAAGGCTGTGGAGAAAAATAAGGCAGCTAACAGGATTAGGAGGCCTGGGGAGTGGGAGTAGGAAGTTGTAACATTTATTAGGGTAGTTAGGTTAGGCCCTGCTGAGATGGCAACATTTGAGCAAAGTCTGAGAGAAGCAAAAAAGTTCTTAGCAAAGGGAACAACAAATCCAATGGCCCTAATTTTGGAGCATGTCTAGCAAGCAAGGTAGTTCATATAAACAGAATAAAATCAGGGGGAGATACTAAGTAATGAGGTCAGACAGGTAAAGGGGAGGTAACAGAATATTAGCTAGGGCCTTGAAAGTCACTATAAGGACTGTGGCCTTTGTCTTCTGGAGAGTTTTGAGTTTAGATGAGTGACATGATCTGACTTACATCTGAAGAGGCTCACTGAATATTTTGGTGAGATCAGACTGAAGAGAAGCAAAGGTAGAAACAAGGAGGCCAAGCAATAAATAATTTATGTTCAAAGTAATATATTTCTATTTCCTGAGAAATTGAAGGAGAGTATAAGAGAAAAAGATAAGGATGAATTCTTGGTTTAGGCTTGAGCAAACAGAAGATGTGAGTTGGCATTAATTGAGATGGGAAAGGCTGAAAAAGGAACAGGCTTGGGGAGAGCAGTTCAGGAGTTTGGTTTTAAACATGTTATGTTTGAGATATCTCCAACAGACTAAATTAAGATGTACTGCAGGGAGCTGGATATACAATTGTAGGAGTTAGACGTACAGAACGCAGTAGCAGCTCAGGATAGGTCCAACTAGATTATAAATTTGAAAGTCATCAGCATATACATAGTATTGACATCCTTGGGGCAGACGTGATCAGTGAGAGAACAGAAACAGAGGAGTCCTAAGGTCTGAGTCCTAAGACACGTCTATTAAAAGTTTGAGTAAATAAGTAAGAAATAGCAAAGAAGAATAAGAAAAAGTGGCCAGTTAGAGAGAGGAGAACACCAAGAAAGTGTAGTATCCTGAAAGGAAGAAAGCATATCAGGAAAGAACGAGTGATCAATGATATCAAGTGCTGTTGATGAGTCAAGTTAGATGAGGCCTAAGAGATGACCACAGTGACACAGAGTCCTCTAAATAAAATATCTCACATTTTACTTATATCAGAATTGCTAGGGAAACCAAAGTAAAGGGAAGTTTGATTATTATTATTTTTGATACTAGGTTAGAAATCTGTGTCAACTTAGTCTCATATCTCTTACTTATAAAATTAGGGTGATAATATGTTTTGAAAAGACTTTCACAAGGTCAATAAGTGTTACCCTTATTTCATAAAAGAGGAGGTAATGTACAAGCAAGTTGCTGAAATTATTTAAAAAACAGCAGAACTTGTACTTGAACATGAATTTACTAACTGAAATTCCATTTTTCTTAGAAATAACTTTATTCAGGTATAACAGACACATAACAAACTGCCCATACTTAATGCATATAATTTGGTAATATTCTACAGAGGTACAAGGAGTCTTTAAAAAGTTTACGGTAAAAGCATATTGTGAAAAAAACTATGCATAACTTCCAAAACTTTTCTGCACCAAAATAAACTCATACTAATTTGCCTTAACAAGATCTAGTTTGAGGCACTAAGAAGAACAGTTAGCAGTTTAGAAAGAGACCCATTAGAGAATGTGAATTCTGCTAAAATTGAAGTAAGAAAAAACATCAGATTTATGGTAAAGCTTGGGTTGAAGAATGGTAAAATCATCGATGCTCTGAGAATAGTTTATGGGGACAATGCCCCAAAGAAATCAGCACTTTACAAATGGATAACTAATTTTAAGAAAGGATGAAATGATGTTGAAGATGAAGGCTGCAGCTGCAGACCATCCACATCAATTTGCAGGGAAAAAACTCATCTTGTTCATGCCCTAATTGAAGAGGACTAATGATTAACAGCAGAACAATAGCCAATACCACAGACGTTTCAATTGGTTCAGCTGACACAATTCTGACTAAAAAATTAAAGTTGAGCAAACTTTCCACTCTGTGGGTGCCAAAACTGTTATGCCAAAATCAGCTGCAAAGAGCAGAGCTTTCAATGGAAATTTTAAACAAGTGCGATCATGATCCTGAAGCATTTTCAACAAATTATGACAGGCAATGCAACATGGTTTTACCAGTGTGATCCTGAAGAAAAAGCACAGTCAAAGCAATGGCTAGCAAGAGGTCGAAGTGATGAAGTGAAAGCACAAGGGGACAAGTCAAGAGCAAAGGTCATGACAACAACTTTTTGGGATGCTGAAGGCATTTTGTTTGTTGACTTTTTGGAGGGCCAAAGAACAACATCTGCTTATTATGACTGTTTTGAGAAATATATCCAAAGATTTGGCAGAAAAAATGTCTGGGAAATCTTCACCAGTGAGTCATTTTCCACCACGACAAGCTCCTGCTTATGCCTCTCATCTAACAAGGGTATTTGTGCAAGAGTTTCAATGGGAAATCATTATGTGTCCATCTTACAGTACTGATTTGGCTCCTTCCAACTTCTCTTTATTTCCCAATCTTCAAAAAATATCTGTAAATGTCACCATTTTTCTTCAGTTAAAGTAAAAAAGACTACTGACATGGTTAAATTCCCAGGACCCTCAGTTCTTTAAGAATCGACTAAATGGCTGGTATCCTCACTCACAAAAGTGTCTTGAACTTGATGGAGCTTATGTTTTGAAATAATGTTTACGGTTTTATGTTTTAATTCCATTTTTCCACAAACTTTTTGAAGTCCCTTCACATATACTTTGGAAGCCAATAATATAATCAAGACAAAAAATATATCCATCATGCTCCCAATTCTGCATTTTTCCTTTATTCTCTCCTTCTCACCATTAATGACTTTATCTTTACAAAATGAGAAAAAAAGTATTTTATATTCACTTAAATAAAAGTATTATATATGTACTTATTTACAGTCCTTCTGATATCTTTGTTTAGATCCAAATATTCATTTGGTGTTATTTTGATTTTTTTTGTGAAAAACTTTATTTAGTATTTCTTACAATGCAAGTCTGGTGGTTGTGACTTCTTTTGGATTTTAGCATTTCAGAAAGTCTTTATTTTGCTTTCATAAAAAACAACCTTTTAAAATTGCAAAATCTTTGTTTATGGAAGATGTTTGCTGAGTATAGAATTCTGAATTGATAGCATGTTTTTATTTTTATTTTTTAGCATTTTAAAGACTTCCTCCTTGTTTTCTGGTTTGTATTGCCTAAAACTAAAAGTCAGCTGTCATTCTTATCTTTGGTTCTATCTATGTAATATGCTTTTATCTCTGGTCACTTTCAAGATTTTCTCTTTATCACTTGTTTCAAGAAATTTGATTATGATGTGCATTGATGTTGTTTTCTTCAGGAATTTTAAAACTTGGCGTTTGCCAGACACCTTAGAATTGTGGTATATTTTTCATTATTTCTGGAATATTTTCATTCCTTATTTCTTCAAATATTTGTTCTGTACCACTCCTTCTCCCTTCACAGAGTCCAATCACGTGTTAGAGACCCTTAAGTTATCTTATAGCTCACTAATGCAAACATCCTTTTCTTTCCCCAGTCTATTTTGCAGGTTTCATCTTGTATAATTTTAAATGCCATGTCTTCAAATTTACTAGCCTTTTCTTTTTCAGTGTCTAATTCACTTTGCACCTCAACTGTATTTTTCATTGCAGTCACTGTAGTTTTCATCTCTAGAAGTTTAACATGTGGTTATATTTACATCCTCCATGTTTCCATTTAACATGTTTAATCTTCCTTCTAGCTTATTGAATATTTAGAATATACTTATAATAAAACTTACGTTTTCATCTGCTAATTCTATCATGACATTTCTTTTTTGCTTTGACTTTTCTCCTTATTAAAATTATATTTTCTTATTTTTTGCATGTCTACTATGTTTTAATTGGAAACCAGACACAGAATATTTTATCCTGTTGAGTGCTGGACACTTTAATATTACCGTACTTTAAGCTTTGGTCTGGGACACAGTTAAGTTACTTGAAAACAGCTGGTTACTTCAGACCTTGTTTTTAAGCCTCATTGGACAGGACCAGAGCAGTGTTTTATAAACTGGGGATAATTTTGCTCTTTACCAATGCAAAACTCTTCTAAATACCCCACCTGACATCTCATAAATCATGAAGTTTTTCACTCTGGCATGTGGGACCAGGAATTACTGTTGGCCCTGGGGATTGTTACTTCTAATATTGTCAGGTAGTTCCTTTTCTAGCCTCAGGCCATTTCCTCATGTACATGTACAGGTGAGCACTCAACTGAAGACTAGAGGGAGACCCTATGCAGATCTCTAACTCACTGGATGTATTCAGGTACTGCCCATTCAGGTACTCTGATTTATAAACAGAATTTCCTTGACCTCGTTGTGCTCCTAGCTGTGCCGCCTGAAGGTCATCTTATCTTGTGTTTCTCTTCTTTGCACTGTGGCTCAGAAACACTGTACTCAGTAAGGTAGGGAAGTTATAGGGTTTGCCTTCTTTGTTTTGTATAGCTAGGAATCACTTTTATTATCTGATGCCAAGTGTTTTGAAAACTGTTATTTCTTATATTCTGTGCTGCTTTTTTTTTTTCCAGCTGTTTCAGGCATGAGGAGAAATCTGGACTTTATTATCTATCTTGGTCAGACATATGCAACTGGGTCAGACATGGTGTACTTTTTAAGAGTCTGTTTTGTTTTTAACTATAGTTTTATATTTTATTCTCCTACACCATAAAATTGTTGTATGACTAAGTCTTTGCAACACACAATTACTTCCATAAATGACTGGCTATTTTATGAAAGCTTGATGAAAAGGTAATATTTCTTTTACAGCTTCAAACTCCCTCACATCATCTAAAGAAGGATATGTAAAGTACACTGAGATTTTTAATACTAACTTGTACAAATTCAAGGCACCCCTAAGAAAGACGTCAGGGATTAGTTTTGGAATTAAAGTATTCTCTAAAGCAAACTGAAAATTTTTAACATCAGCTACCTGGGTTGAAAGAGGAAAAAATAAAAATAAAACACTTTATTTTAAAAAGCATATATAGGTATTTCTGCTTCTGGTTGGCAAAATTTTCCTATGATGGCTATATAGATGTTTCATATAAAATCTTAGTCTCAGTATATTGTCGAATATGCCATGAAGAACCTGTATAGCTTACTTACAACAATGGTTTTGGCCTTTACTCCACTGCTCCTAGCAAGTGTAGCACTGTCCGGAAGTTGGCCAAGATGATAAAAGGCAGGAAAAAGAGCAAAAGAAAACACCAAAAAATATCATAAAAAGTAAACAACTAAAAAAGTGATTGAAAAAAAAATAAGCCCTACAATCAGAGGAAAATCAATTATATACAGGTTTCTGCTTTGGATTTTATAGTAGTATTATTTAACAAGCAAAATCTGAATCATATGAACGAATTATGTTAGTTTTGACCTCAGCATTATTGTAACTTTTATACTAAGGCAAAGAAGTTTGTTGGCATTTGTTCACAGGTATTATGAATTAGTATTTATTATGTTACAAATTCCTTATAAATGACTAATTTGCCATTTTGCAAACTATATACTAAAATTAAAATATCCTATGGAAAAATGACTTTAGATTATTAACTCTATTCAAATAATGGCTTAAATTAGGATTCTGTTATGGACAAAGAAACCAAGAATTCTAAAAGTTAAAAAAGTGTCCTCTCTGAGGAAAAAAGTGTGCTTTGGCTTAAAGATTCGGTACATTAATGACATATTTTATCATGGAAGAGAATCATCTGTAGCATTCTCCAAGACAACTAATATTAATCAATGTGTACTTCTAGTATCTGACTCTTCTGATTTATACCTCTGGCATATTGGTAATATAATTACCAAACAATCTGCAATTGTTTTGCTTCATATAATGTTTTCCAGAGTTCTCTTATTATCATGACAGTGTAGAATATTACCTATCAGATATAATAATTTTTTTATGTATGAACATTTTAATTTCCTTAGATACATTTAGAATGAAACTATGATTAAATCTTGCACTAGGCTGGATGTGGTGGCTCATACCTGTAAGCCCAGAACTTTGGGAGGCCCAGGTAGGAGAACCCCTTGAGGCCAGGAATTCAAGACCAGCCTGGCAACATAGTGAGACCTCATCTCTTCAAAATTAAAAGAAAAAAAAATTGCCTAAAGCTTGCAGTAAAAATGGCAAATGTTGTAGTGCCTTGGAATCAGTTTATTTTTGCTTGTGCTAAGTAGAAATGTAAAATATTTAAAATGTCTTATCAGCCAATTTGCTGATTATATAGATGTGCCTTTTGTTTTTATTCCATTATTTGCTTTAACTCATATAGTAGTGATTTCCTATACTTTATATAATAGTTTCAGGCTGAAAATTCGAATTCCAAGTTTCTTTTAAAGGCTTCTTAAGAGCAACAGTTAACCCATACTTTGTTAGCAGTATAGAAAACTTAGACTTTGGAAAATTTGCTTTGCCATAGTAGTAGTCAAAATGAAGATGTTATAATTAGAAGCAAAAAAATTAAAGGATATTTTCCCCTTTCTTCGATAAGAAGTGTAAACTAGAATTTTTGCTATTAAGCATGACTTTTGTGAATGCCTGGTCCAGTAATTTTACTTAGTGTCAGTTTTTATTAGCTTAATGTTTCCCCACCTCTCATATGAAGTTTTAAAAAATTGTTCAAGAACATTACTTTAAAATATAACTCTATGTTCAAATAAATTGGATACTTTTTACTGAGATTTTAAAAAATGTATAATCCCGTTAACGCATTTAAATACAGTTTGTATATATACAAACATATATCTTGTTTACATACATAAAAATATTTTTTCATGAAACATTCAAAATGCAATATTAAGTTCATATATTCTATACCTGTAAAATGTTGGCAGGATCCTCTTTAGCAGATGCAACCAACAAAGTATGCCCACTGACAATTCCTTCTGCCAGGAAACACTTGAAGAGCAAAGGTGAGTAAATATTATATTTATCCTCCTCTGTAAAAAAGGAAAAGTTGCAGTTAGAAACATATAGCAAGAAAAGAATCAAATGGGTATCAAATAGCAAGCACACTCATATGTTTTTATATTTTTTTCCCTTAAAACAATTATATGAGGTGGAACAATAATTGTGTATTCCTGAGGCATAGTTAGATAAGCTAAGACTTGTAAAGAGAGTCAATGAGAACTAAGTACTTTTAACAGACTTTCTGGCTCCAGACATCATTCTCCAACTACTATATCACTTTGATATCCACAAAATTACCCCCTGCACACTTCAGGTATAGGGTGTATACAGACTTCAGGTATAGGGTGTATGAAGTCTGTATAGAGACTTCAGGTATAGGGAACTTCACGAGTAAATTTAAACATTTTAAGGAAAAAACAATACCAGTACTTAAACTCAGCAAAAAGGAAAAGGAAACAATTCCTACTTTATAGGCCCATTATTATTCTAACATCAAAATCAAAGAGTTTTACAAAACTACACATCATTATCAAATTTTAGGAAGTCATTATACCAATCCTACATGTACTCTTTCAGAAAAGAGGAAAGGATGAAACACTTCTAAACTCATTTTATGAGGCCAGTATTACCCCAATACCAAAACTAGACCAAGATACCACAGAAACAGAAAGCTACAGACTAATATACCTCACAAAAATATATGAAAATAGTTCTTTAAATATCATAAAACCAAATCCAGTAATAGAATATATATTTATATTACATATAATTAGTACAATTTGGTTTTAAATACTGTAAAACCAAATCCAGTAATATTACATCTTCAACTTGACACATGGGATCTACAAAAAACCTATAGATATCATCATATGTAATGGTAAGATGCAATGCTTTTCTTCTGAGATTGGGAAAAATGGAGGTATATTTACTTTCACTACTTCTAATCAATATCGTATGGAAGGTCTTAGCTATGTAATATTACTGACTTTGGTTTTATGGCATTTAAAACAAAATTATGGTAATTATACATGATAGATTATAATCATATAAATATATAATACAATATAATTATATTGTAGTTATATAGTTATATAGACATGCAATATAATAATTATAATTATATTGTCATTACTACAATATCTAGAATTATAATTATTCTATAATTATATTGCATTAATATATTTTATATACTAATATATATCATAATCCTGGATTTGGCTTTATAGTATTTAAAGAATTATACTATATTAATACTATACTAATTATACTATACTAATACATTAATTGTACTTCTACATAATAGTAACAAATAATAGGAACTGAAATTTTAGAAATCTCACTTGCAATTAAATATTTTGGATAAATTTAAGAAAATATGTATAAGAATTAGTTCTACATTGAAAAGTACAAAACATTCTGAGAGTACAGAAGACCTAAATAAATGGAGAGATATATCATGTTCATGGGATAGAAGACTCAAATCTTCAAATTGATTTGTAGATTTAATGGAATCCCAATAAAAATCCCAGTAAGCTTTTTGGAGAAATTGACAAGGTAATTCTAAAACTTACAAAGAAATCCAAGGTCATAGAAAACAGTTAATATGGTTTGGGTCTGTGTCCCTGCCCAAATCTCATGTCAAATTGTAGTCCCCGGTGTTGGAGCTGGGACCTGGTGGGAAGTGATTGGTTCATGGGAGTGGATTTTCCCTTTGGTGCTGTTCTCATGATAGTGAGTTATCATGAGATCTGGTTGTTTAAAAGTGTGTAGCACCTCCCTACTCTTTCTCTTCCTCCTGCTCCTGCCATGTGAGATGTGCCTGCCTCCCCTTTGCCTTTGGCCATGATTGTAAGTTTCCTAACCCAGCCATGATTCCTGTACAGCCTGCAGAACCATCAGCCAATTAAACCTGTTTTCCTTACAAATTACCCAGTCTCAAGTATTTCTTTAGAGCAGTGCGAGAAGGGACTAATACAACAGTCAAAGAAATTTGAACAAAGAACACAGTTGGAAGACTTACTATTTTATTTCAAGACTTACTATAAAGCTACAGCCATCAAGGTAATGTGGAATTAGCAAAAGGACAGAAATATAGATCAGTGGGAAAGAATAGAGTCCAGAAATAAATCCATACAATTGGTTTTTGATAAAGGTGGAGAAATAATTTTTTGTAACAAATGGTCCTGCAATAACTGAATATCCATACTTAAACAACAAAAAGCAATAAAAACTTCAATCTTGCCTCATAGGATACTCAATCAAAAAACAGCAAAAACCTCCGTCTTATCTCTTGAACTAGTAATAAATACTAGCTTGAAATGAATCACAGACTTTAAAAAGCTGAAATAATTAAAACTATTAGAAGAAAATGCCTTCTTCACAACCTTGGAGTAGGCAAACGTTTCTTAGGACATGAAAGCATGAATTGGAGAAAAAAAATGAATAAATTAAACTTCATAAAAATTTTTACAATTTGCCTTTGAAAAGACAGCTAATAGGAAGTTTTAAAAAAGGCAAGCTACAGATAGAAAATATTTGCAATACATATCTACAGTAGAGGACTGGTATCCAGTATATATTTTAGCAACTTTCATAATGCAATAAGAACGCAAACTGGACAACATAAAAATAAGCAAAAGATGTGAACACACCCTTTACAAAAAAAGATACACGAATAGCCAAAAAAAATATTAAAAGATGTTTAGCTGACAAGTACATGGAGCAAATAAAATGCTCCAACATTGCTAGTGGCATTGCAAAACATTGTAACTACATTAGAAAACAGTTCGGCAGGCCAGATGTGGTGGCTCATGTCTGTAATCCCCACGCTTTGGGAGGCTGAGGCAAGCAGATTGCTTGAGGTCAGGAGTTTGAGACCAGCCTGGCCAACACGGCGAAACCCCGTCTCTACTAAAAACACAAAAATTACTTGGGCATGGTGGTGCATGCCTATAATCCCAGGTACTCGGGAGGCCGAGGCAGGTGAATCGCTTGAACCTGGGAAGCGGAGGTTGCAGTGAGCTGAGATCACGCCACTGCTCTCCAGCTTGGGTTACAGAGCAAGACTCCATCTCAAACAAATCAGAACAAAACAAAACAAAAACAGTTTGGCAGTTTCCAAAAAAGTTAAACATACACTTATTATAGGATCCAGCAATTCAACTCTTGGGTATTCACCCATGAGAGTTGAAAATACATGTTTGCATAGATTTATACAGAAGGTTTATGACAGCTTTTGTTTTAATAGCCAAAAACTGAAAACAAGTAAAATGTCCATCAACTGCTTGCTGAATGGAGAAAACAAATGATAGATTCATAAATGGATTACTATTCAGCAATAAAAAGAAATAAACTACTAATTTACAGTAGTTTCTTGGTATCCACAGGGGATTGGTTACGAAGGACATCCAGGATGGGATATCTAGGATACCCCATGGATACCAAAATCCAAAGATGCTTAGTACCTTACATTTTGCCCTCTGTATCCAAGGATGTGGTACATGCTAATACAGAGGACTGACTATACATGCAACAACATGGATAAATCTCAAAAAAAAATTATGCTAAGTGAAAAAAGCCAGATACAAAAAAGTACGTATGGCAAAATTGCAGTTACATGATATTCTATAGAAAGCAAACTTAATCACTAGTGACAGAAAGGAGAGGTTAGGTGCTTGGGGCCAGGAAACTTGAGTACCAGGAAACACTTTATGGTGACAGAAGTGTTTTATATCTTGATTGTGGTGGTGGCTGCATGAGCATATACAGTTGTAAAAAGTCACTAAAATAAGTAAATGGGCTTGGCACAGTCATTTGCTTCTGTAATCCTCATGCTTTGGGAGGCCGAGGTGGCAGGATGGCTTTGAGGTGAGGAGTTTGAGACAAGCAGGAGCAATAAAGCAATACCTCAGCTCTACAAAAAAACAATAAAAAAATTAGCTGGGTGTGGTGATATGCACTGGTAGTCCTAGCTACTTGGGAGGCTGAGGCGGGAGGATCCCTTGACCCCAAGAGCTCAAGGATGCAGTGAGCCATGATTGTGCCACTGCACTCCAGCCTGGGGAACAGAACGAGAACCTGGCTCAAAAATAATTCAATAAAATAAATAAACAAATGGGTGCATTTTATTGTACATAAATTAAAATTAAATAACGTTTATTTATTAAAACAATTCCCTAAAGTACGACCAAAATATCAGGTGTTGAATTGTTTAGATATCTTCTTAGCACATTATCTTAGAGAAAATCCATGATTAAAAGTATAGTCAATTTACACAAAGTCTAATTTTATATATTAAAACACATAGCTAGTTCTTTAACATTATTCATCACTCACAAAATGTACTTAATGTTTATGGACATTTTATGAGAATTTTAGCGTGTTACGGCGAAGGAAAATGTTTTCAATGCTTCTGCATTGCTTACAGCTGACAGATGGAAAAGCTAGCAGAGACAACTATGGGAGAGATGATCAGCACTGACTACTGATTAACACAGCTGTAAAAATTGCTTACGTTGTATAACTAAGAATTCACCTCCACTCAACTTTAGAACTAACTAGAAAGTCACGTTTAAAAAAGAATTCATTTTACCTGAAGTAATTACTATTAAGTCAGTTTAGAGAAGCAACCATTTAAACCATTATAAATCAATAATGTACGAAACAAACCTGGTATTACAATTTTTAATTTCTAAGATTGGTATTTTTACAAGATGGAAAATTTAAATTTAAAAAAATTCACCCACAATCCTCAAATAATCATTGTGTAAAGTTTGCTCTATTTCCGTTCAGTACTTTTTCTATGTTTTCGGTGATTATTGGATTTGGTATCCTACTTTTTTCACTTAATCTAACATGCTTTATAGTCTTGTACCCAACGTGTTTAAGGCTGAATAATATTCTAGAAAATTTATGAACATACTTTACTTAGCTATACCCCCTTACCATGGACTTTTCATGCTGCTTTTAGGGTTTTATTAGTACTAAATACAGAAGAATAAGGATGCTTCAGGGCCAACATGCCCAAGATGAAACTCAGTAACTCATTATTTTTTTCCACCAAATGTGGTCCTCTTTCAGTTTTCAGAAAGCCAGAATTTATACCTAATATCGCTCTCTCTCTCTCTCTCTCTCACACACACACATACACACACACACACACACCCCAATCTACCTCTCTTCCCATCCTTCTAATCCTGTGAAATGTATTATCAAAGTATCGAAGTATTTGTGGAATGTGATTATTTCCCTCCATGCTAATGTCATTCCACTAGTCATACTACTAAAAACTATTACCTGGCCGGGCACGGTGGCTCACACCTGTAATCCCAACACTTTAGGAGGCCAAGGCAGGCAGAGGTCAGGAAATCAAGACCATCCTGGCTAACACGGTGAAACCCCATCTCTACTAAAAAGACAAAAAAATTAGCCGGGCGTGGTGGCAGGCGCCTGTAGTCCCCGCTACTCGGGAAGCTGAGGCAGGAGAATGGCGTGAACCCAGAAGGTAGAGGTTGCAGTGAGTCGAGATCACGCCACTGCACTCCAGCCTGGGCGACAGAGCGAGATTCCGTCTCAAAACAAACAAACAAACAAACAAAAACCACAAAACTCTTACCTAAATGACTGTAATTTTCTCTCATTTCTTTGCATCCACCCTAATCCTCCTCCTTCAATTTAGTAGTAACATTTTCAAAATGCAAACTTGATCATCTCATTTTCCTACTTAAAACTTTTCAGACCAGGCGTGGTGGCTCAGGCCTGTAATCCCAGCACTTTGGGAGGCTGAGGTGGGCGGATCATGAGGTCAGGAGATCGAGACCATCCTGACTAACACGGTGAAATCCTGTCTCTACTAAAAAATACAAAAAAAAAAAAAAAAAGCCGGAAATGATGGCGGGCATCTGTAGTTCCAGCTACTCAGGAGGCTGAGGCAGGAGAATGGCGTGAATGTGGGAGGCGGAGGTTGCAGAGAGCTGAGTTTGCGCCACTGCACTCCAGCCTGGGCGACAGAGCGAAACTCCGTCTCAAAAATAAATAAATAAATAAATAAATAAATAAATAAATATTAAAAACTTTTCAGTGGTTCCTCATTGCTCTTGAGAAAAGGAACTAAATCTTTTATCCTGGTCTACAGGCTCTACATAGTTGTAGCTGAACAGCAGGGTTTAACTTGCATAAGTAAAAATATTTAACAGTGGTATAACAGTGCCACTTTTCTCTCTTTAAAATGTAAATGAGGAATGCTTATACACTGTTTGTGGGAACAAATTTATAAAAAATATAAATATTTTATAATTAGCACAAAGTAAATTTGTACTAATTTATTCTGTTATCCATATAGAAAACACTATGGAGATTTTTCAAAGAACTAGAAATAGAACTACCATTCAATCCAGCAATCCCACTACTTGGTTACACTGAAAGGGAAAGAAATAATTACATAAAAAAGATACCTGCACTCATATGTTTATCATAGCAGTATTCACAATACCAAAGATACGGCATCACCTCAAGTGTCCATCAACAGATGACTGGATAAAGAAAATGTAGTATAAATACCACAGAATACTGTTAACAGTAGATAGTTAACCAGGCAGGAGCAGGGCAGGAGAGGCTCCCCCAATCCACCAAGAATGTCCAGGGACCATCAGGTGATGGTCCAGCAGTTGTCACACTGCCTCTCTAAAATGATAACTGGTCGCAGTCGATGCTAGGGAGAGAGCAGCAGTTTCCCAATGAAACTGTTAACTGGCAGCTTCCAATAAGATCTCAGGAATTGGGCGAGTGAGCTGAAGCATGCGCATTAAAAGGCAAAAATGACGGAGTATGACTTTCCCGGGGTAGTCCACCACAAAAGGGAAGAACGCCTAAGGTGAACATATCTACAACTCCGGTGAACATGTCTACAACTCCAGTAAACACACCGCACAGGCTCATCTCCTAAGTGCTAGCAGGTCACCTCGCATGCAAGCAGCTCACGCCAAGGGAAGAATCACGGGAAGAGGGACGCAAAATGCCCGAAGTATGTCAGCAATATAAAACCTGAAGTCAAAAGGTCAAACCCTGCACTTGACCTCCAAGATGCCCGCTTGAGTCTCTTCCAAGTGTACTTTCCTGCTTTCAAGTTTTTAAATAAACTTCCACTCCTGCTCTGAAACTGGCCTTGGTCTCTTTTTCAGCCTTATGCACCGCAGTTGAATTCTTTCTTCTGAGGAGGCAAGAATTGAGGTTGCTGCAGACCCATATGGATTTGCCACCAGTTACCGGGATATACGCCACCCCTAACAATACTACTCAGCCATAAAATAGAATGAGATGTCTTTTGCAGCAACACGAATGAAACTGGAGGTCATTATCCTAAATGAAATAACTCAGAAACAGAAAACCAAATACCACATGTTTTTACTTATAAATGACAAAGGCTGCATGGACATACAGAGTGGAATAACAGACAGTGGAGACTATAAAAGGTAGAAGAGTGGTAAGGGGGTGAAGGTTGAAAAAATACCTATTGGGTACAATGCTCACCATTTGGGTGATGGGTACATGAAGAAGCCAGACTTCACCACTGTGCAACACATGCATGTAAGAAATCTGTACTTGTGGCCAGGCGTGGTGGCTTATGCCTATAATCCCAGCACTTTAGGAGGCCGAGGCGGGTGGATCA
>NW_012107919.1:4820996-4824648 GCF_000951045.1 Mandrillus leucophaeus
AAAAAAAAAAAAAAAGAAATCTGTACTTGTACACCCTGAGAGCATAAAAATTAAAAAATAAAAATAAAATATACATGACTGTGGTTTAACAAATTTTAGCAATGAGAAAAAGAAACCTAAACTATTTAATTAGAAGAATTAAAACATTCATAAAATTAAGGATGCATATTACAATACTCAAGTGAGAGAATGAACTGTATCAGATCAGTACTACTTAAAGTAGGGATATGTACTCATAGATAATTCAAAAAATTGGGTGATTTATAAGTAATGAAGGATAATAAACAAACTAGATGTCACAGTTGTCTTTTTCTATCTATCTCTTAAATGAGTGAGGGTTCTGAATTATTTCTTACTCCCCATACTATCCTTAGTGATCTTTTCTTTGTCTCTAGCTCCACTTTCTCTGTGCTAAGCTCCAGGCATTGACATCATTGCTATTTATTTGCATATTATTAACTAGACATAGTACTTAGCAAATATGTTTTATGTTATCTTATCTTTACTTTAATGTGCCAACAGAATTTCACGACATGTCCAAAGGGGAAACCGTATTTTTTTTCCTCTTCCTTGCTGCCCGTCTTCCGGTGGTAACATGCTAATTTGGTAAGTTACTTGGTAACCATTTGCTTTGGGCTTCAGGTTTCTTCAACTATAATATGGGAATAATAAAATTATACCTATCTCATAAGACTGTGGCAAAGATGAAATACTTAAATCAGTGCCTTGTGCATAATTAAGTGGTCAATAAATGTTAGCTACTATGTTTTTCATTCTCAGCTCTTCCCTTTCCTTTATATCCCCACAAATAATCATTCAACTTCCTAAATCTTTAAGATCCATCCATTTCCTTCCGTCTTTACTGACAATAATGTAGTTCAATGCATCCTTAACTCTCACCATCAGCCTCCCAATTGGTCCCTGTACTTCTAACCTTACTCCTCCCTCCAATCTATTCTCCACAATACTCAAGAGTATTTTTTTTCTAAAGAGCAAATCTAGTCTTGTCACTCCCCTGTTTCAAAAACTTAAATGGCTTTTCGTTGCTCTCAAGAGAAAAACACCCAAAAAGCAAGCCATATAAGCCTCTCTAAATGTTGTGTTGCCTTCTTTCTCAACACTTCCCCCCTTCCATATCTCATAAACCCCAGGGACAGGAAACTACTTGTTGGCACCAGCCATATTGCTTCTTGCCTCAGGACCCTTGTATAAATTCCTTCACAACTTTGGCTAACTAATTTGCTCAATCCTTCCAGACCAAGATTAGGTGGCACCATCATTGAGAAGCTTTACTCAAGGCTGAGTGAGATATCAGTCTGCTCTGGAGCACCTTCTTTACCCCAGTAGTATTTAATAAACACTCCTGAAATTCCTCCATAAAGCTAAAAGATTGTTATGGCAGAGAATGCATCCTATTATCATATCTCTAGTGCTGGGCACATAGTATACATATACTTAATATTTGTAGAATTAATTAGGGGAAAAAACAACAAACAAAAATCGATCTTGTCTTATAAATCATCTACATCTACTACAGCTTGAAAACATACCATTGTATACACATATAGACATACATTCTATAATAGTTATCACTTCTATTTTTTCAAAGAATCCTGTGAGGCAGGAAACACTAATAGGAAGATCACCTACTTAGGGATTAGCAAAAACACTAAACTCATCAAGCTGAAAATTACCAATTTTGTGAAACAAATTTTGAGGTTGTACAATAAGCATTTAATTAATCTATTTAGTGAATTCCCCTAACACTGGGCAAGTAAAAATGATAATGATGTGACAGAACTGCCAAAAAGCAAATGTAATTTTGGCCTGAATTAACGGTCTAATTTCTAGGTTCAGAGACATACTTGTCCTGTTCTATACCACAGTAGTCAACCCACCTGATGATAATATATTCAGTTTGGGGACTTACACAAACTAAAGCATCTTCAAAAATAGTGATGGTGAAGGGAGCTGAAAGTATGTGACACGAGAAATGGAAATATTTAGCTTAAAGAAACAGACCCAAGAGACATAAGGTAGCTGTCTTCAAATATCTGTTGGACTATAAAATGGAAAAGGAATATCATTTGTACATTATGGCTCCAAAGAGTGGAACAAAGCCTAGTGGACAGAAACAACAGGAGTATCATTTTTTTTCTTAATACAAAAGTCCAAATGAGCTGTATCATCACTCTACCAAGACTGCTCTCCAACACCAATTATTTTATAATTGTGTAATTTGTTGGATATTTGCAAATCCTTATCTTACTTATCTATGACAACTATTACCATTGACAATTTTTTTCATGAAACTACTGTATACTCCCTTCCCACATTTTCCCAGTTTTTATAACTTTGCTCCTGTCTCTTTAGCCATTCTTTGTGTATGTAAATGGTTTATATAGAGCGCTCAAGTTTTTGTTATATACATATGGAATGATTTTATGTACTTTTTGCTAGTCACTACTTTCAGCTATGCAAGCCAAATCTTTCTTTTCTCATCTTTTAATGACATCCAGAGCTGCTTCCATGATTCTCACTAGTTTCAGTTATTAAAACTTGACTGTCCAGTTAAAAACTTAGTCAACAGTCAATACAACATTTCCCACTAAGGCTTGTGGCTTGAAATACTTAGTGGGGCGGTGTTAAGGGGAGGGGGTAGCAGCGAGAAAAGGAAGTTCTAAGACACCTCTTTCTACAAGTCTTTTCTTCAAGTCCTAGCTCCTACACCGGGAAAGTAGAGCAAAAGAGTGGCAGAGGTCAGTTTTTGTAACTGCCTGTCTGTCACAGGTAGAGAGATGTCCCTAGCCTCACTCTGACCTGGTGTATTAAGTCTGCTGCTTATACCCTCTAAAGTTATGGTGGTTTCCATGTAGATGGTAAGTGTGGTTTGTGGGTGGTACCTTACTTCATACTGGCCCTATATGTCACTGAAGAACCCTGCAAAGAGGTAGAATCTAGTGTTTTGGCGGCTAGTAATTCATCCTCAGTCTCTCTTTGGAAATACTATTACTGTCATTATTCTTCTAGCTGTGTTTGTTTACACAATCTATTCTATCAGGCCCCCTTCCTTTTCCTGTATTAGAAACAGGAAATAGTCTTAATGTTTGACAATGTTGACAAAATCCAGCAAATATAAAGCAGGCTGTCCTAATAACTCTCATTCTGCACTATTCACTTTGATGGGCTTGGAGGTTCTAGAGGTTAGCAAGGAATTGGCTAGGAAACAGGAATGTCAAGTTCTGCTTCTTGCAAGCAACTTCAATGTCTACGACTGATGGCCTTGGAGGTGTATGCCCTCACTTGCCTCACTTTTTACCATAAATGTACTCCTGCTTTCTCCAGTCCTTGACTTTATTGCCTGGTTATGGCAGTGACAGTGGTGGAGATACGAGGAAGTATCTGTGCTAGTTCTTTGGGCCTGCAAGGAGGTGGCTCACCCCAATTGTGGGAAAGTGAAAACTTAAGACTTTGTCTTCTTTTTCTCACTGCAGGCTACACTCACCAATTCTAGGGTACTTAACATATGGTTAAAAAATAGCAAAGAGCGAATATAACAAACAGCACTAACTCTAATCGCAAACAGCACTAACTCTATACTAAACACGGCACTGCACTTCTCATGCATTGGTTTATTTAATCCTCACAATAA
>NW_012107919.1:4825633-4827530 GCF_000951045.1 Mandrillus leucophaeus
CTCCTTCTCAAAAAAAAAAAGAATATATATATATACACACACACACACACACACACACACTCACACAGTCAAAAACAAATTTTCATGTAATTTCAGGGAATTAAGAGATCTCCCAAAGTTCCATCCTAGATCCTCAAGTATAAACCTGGGGAATCTGCCACTTGTCTATGACAACACTAAAACACACACTGAATAACACAGTTAAATAACTTTGAAAACTCCTAAATCTTTTTCTCTAGCCTAAATTTCATGCCAGAAAAATCTAACTTTCTATTAGGTTGAATGACTTGGGTTTTTCACTAGTACCTAAAAGTTATTATGTTTAACCTGAATTCTTTACCTCACCTCAATATTTACTCATTCTTTTCCTTTTCTAACTCACTTAATGGTCCTAATTCTAAACTTTCCCAGGATAAAAATCTGGGAATCATCCTATTTTCTGTCTCTCCTTCATCACCTACACACGTACATAGCACAGAAATAGAAATTGACTTTCTTAAGAGGTACCTGTTAAGTGAGGAAAAATGTAGAAAAATAGTGTTTCATATCAGTGCAGTCTAAGCATAACCAGTTAAACATTTCAAATTCAATATACATACTGAAATAAAGAAGTAGAAAAGTGAAACAGCAAATTTATGACAAAAGTCTTAAAAGTATAGTAACAAACATTACCTCACGTTTAGATTAGGGCAATGAGTAGTTTCCATTACTTCAAATTTTTACTTTATTTCTGCAGTGTATCCATCATAATATTTCTTAACTGCTCAAAATACTCCATGACTATCTATTTCTTACTAATATAATTTAATTGCCTTTATCCAGGCTTTTGAGTCACTCATTCATTCATTATGCTCCTACATGGCTCCCATGGTTACAGAGCTGTCAGTCTATTAAATAAGTAATCATGATCAGGCAATTTCATGATTACCTGATTAAAAAAATGTGTAATAAGTACCATGATAACGTAAATAAAGACTACTACAGAAGTATACAGAAGGAATACTGGGTGTAGATAAAGGGAAAGCAGCAGTTAAAGAAAACTTTCTGGAAGAGATGGCTAAGTGGAGACCTCAAAAACAATTAAGAGGAAAATAAAAGGCAGCAAGAAAGAACATAAGCAAAGGTCTAGAGAGAGGGCTGAGAAGTATCCTCTAGGTTTAGCAGGGAGAAAGTCATTAAGGTGGTTTCAGTGAAATGGTAGTATTTGAAGTAGATTGAGGAATGACTGAAATATTACAAAATATGTAAGTACAGACTATACAAGAGGTTTGGCTATGAAAGGGAAGAGAAAAAGCAATAGTGGAGAAAGGGGTAGGGTTAAGAGGGAAGATGTTGTTCCCCTTGTTTTTAAATAAAGCTTAAAAATACATTTGAGTATAGTTAAAGTACACACTGAAAAAAATTAATACAGTGGAAGAGATTAAAGATAAGGAGAGAAGGGAAATTGATATTGCTAGGTCCTTAGAAAGTTAGAATGAGATGAAATTTAAAGTGCAGATGAAAGATGATTCTCAAATAGTAGAAGGTACAGTATATCTTTGCATTTGTGAATAGAGGTAAGTTTTGAGGATTGATTTTAGGAACTTGGGTGAGTTCTCATCTGATAAAACTCTATTTTTTTTTTCCGTGTGACATAACTGTAAGTTATTCCAGAGGATTAAGATAAAGTAGTATACTATGTTAGATGTTTGAAGACATTTTGTTTGATGTCATCACAGTAGTATACTATCTTAGATTTTTTTTTTTTAATTATACTTTAAGTTCTAGGGTACATGTGCATAACGTGCACGTTTGTTACATATGTATACTTGTGCCATGTTGGTGTGCTGCAGCCATCAACTCGTCAGCACCCATCAACTCGTCATTTACATCAGGTATAACTCCCAATGCAATCCCT
>NW_012107919.1:4828117-4829624 GCF_000951045.1 Mandrillus leucophaeus
GCACCACTACACTCCAGCCTGGGCAATAGAGTGAGACTCTGTCTCACAAAAAAAAAAAAAAAAAATCTGATTTATGGTAATATAATCATGAAATATATAATTCAAATGGTGAATCATTAAAAATCAATTTAAAAATTAATTTTAAGGCTAGGTGCAGTGGCACACACCTGTAATCCCAGTACTTTGGGAGGTCGAGGCAGGTGGATCACCTGAAGTCGGGAGTTTGAGACCAGCCTGACCAACATGGAGAAACCCCGACTCTACTAAAAATACAAAAGTAGATGGGCATAGTGGTGCATGCCTGTAATCCCAGCTACATAGGAGGCTGAGGCAGGAGAATCGCTTGAAACAGGGAGGTGGAGGTTGCAGTGAGCCAAAATTGCACCACTGCACTCCAGTCTGGGCAACAAGAGCGGAACTCTGTCTCCAAAAAAAAAAAAAAAAAAATTAAAGAACTTAGAACTACACTAAGACATTTGAGTACTAATACTTTGCTGTTCACTCCATTTGTAAAACTAGTACCATTTTAATTAATATCTCAAACACAAATTCACTTAAAAATTTAAAAACTGAATATCAAAGAATAGAAACGTATTTAAAGTATAATTTAAAAAATACTCAAAGTTAGGCCAGGTGCGGTGGCTCACGCCTGTAATCCCAGCACTTTGGGAGGCCAAGACGGGTGGATCATGAGGTCAGGAGTTTGAGACCAGCCCGGCCAATATAGTGAAATCCAGTCTCCACTAAAATTTTAATACAAAAAAAAATTAGCCAGGCATGGTGGTGGGCGCCTGTAGTCCCAGCTACTTGGGAGGCTGAAGCGGGAGAATTGCTTGAACCCAGGAGAGGGAGGCTGCAGTGAGCTGAGATCGCACCACTGCACTCTAGCCTGGGCGACAGAGTAAGACTCCAGAAAATAAAAAATACTCTAAGTTGTTGGACAACTGGAGTCAATGTTAATTGTCTGGTTTTTGTATACAAATCTGAAAGAAACATTTAGAACACCAATAAAGAACTTTCCACAAAAAAGTTTTGTAGTCACATTTGTCATGTAGAAAAACTTAGTAACAAAAGTTCCTTTGATAGGCTGGGTACGGTGGCTCACACCTGAAATCCTAGCCCTTTGGGAGGCCAAGGCAGGCAGTTCACATAAGCTCAGGAGTTCGAGACCATCCTGGCCAACATGGCAAAACCCCATTAGCCAGATGTGGTGGCCCGCTCCTATAATCCCAGCTACTCAGGAGGGCTGAGGCAGGACAACCGCTTGAACCCGGGAGGCATAGGTTGCAGTGAGCTGAAATCATGCCACTGCACTCCAGCCTGGGCCACAGAGCAAGACTCTGTCTCAAAACAAAAAAAAAGTTCCTTTGATAGTGTTTATTTTTTGCCTTGCAAAAAAAGCATAACTATTATGTTTTAAACAGTTTGAAATCTGGTAACACACGTGCACCTAGAATAATATGCAACATAAGACTTATGCTAAGCGATTTACAGTGAGGCTAAACAT
>NW_012107919.1:4830759-4838441 GCF_000951045.1 Mandrillus leucophaeus
GATATTGATTATTCCTATCCATGAGCATGGTATGTTCTTCCATTTGTTTATGTCCTCTTTTATTTCACTGAGCAGTGGTTTAAGGATGTAAAGGACCTCTTCAAGGAGAACTATGTTAGATTTTTGAAGACTATGTTAGATGTCTGAAGGTTTAAAAGGCCACTGAGATTACGGAAAATAAAAAAGAGGTGACCAGATTTATACAAAAGTTTTCTGGCCAGTGTTGAAAGCCTACTTGACGTTAGAGATCGTGATAGTCTCTAATAAATAATAAAAACAAGTAAGAAGTCAATATATGAGAGCAATGACATGATATAGAAGGCGGAACATCCCCAGAAGGGATTTTTAAGGTAAGTTATCATGTTTTAGTATAAAATGAGAAATTTCATTGTGAATCTTAGCTGCTATATATGTGATCTTGGGCAAGTTACTTGGCTTCTCTCAAAGCTTCAATTTCATTACCTATAAAGACACTTCCTCTCATTGTTGTGAAATTACGTGATACAATACATGTCAACGGCTTAGCATGTTGCCCAGCACACAGTAAATCCTCAATAAATGTTAAATGTTTTAATAAAATATTTAAGGATAAGATTTTAGGATATCAGAGTTTATTTTACATGAAACAAGTGTTATAGAGGGCAAACTGAAAAGGTCAGGAAAAGAAGGAAATAGGAAACCGAGTTTAAAGAGAAAAATACGGAGTAGTATAGACATAAAAGATAAGACCACTGGAACAGCTTAATTAGATTTGGTCTTAATTTGGTTTTAGATAATGACCAAAGATAACGAGGAGGTGAAGCATGATAGATTTGGCTGGCCATAAAGTTAAACAAACAAAAATCCCAGAAGTAGGTAACAGGTATATAGCCTGGTCTTTACACACAATTGTTCTGGGAACTGGTATAAGGGTCCTTAAGTCTTACAGTGTGAATTCTACAAGTAGGTAGTTGAAGCAAGAGATCAGGGGAAGAAGGCCAAACTTACCTTCTCACTAGTCCTAAATATGTACTCTCTCTACTTTAGAAGGACCTAGTTATTACATAAGCATGCTCTGTTGATAGCCTCTATTGTGTACTGATTAACAGTTTTCCATATGAGCAATTTTTTCTCTTCATCACACCTTTCTACCCATACTTTGATTCAATTTAAGTCTTTTTCATACTTCTTATATCTGCATGTTATATATGTACTGTTCCTGGTTATTCCATATGCAACCAACATCTAGAGATTGATCTTGCCTAAGAGTGCTGAACACATTGTAAGAGCTTAAATGCTTCAGGACTAAAGGTCAGGTGGTTCTACTAAAGGACTGATATCAGTTGTCCTATTTCAGTCCTCTAAAGTAAGTTTAGTAGAATATCAAATATAGTAACACAAAACAGCAATCAGCAAAATTTTTCTTAAGGAATCAGAAAGCAAGTATTTTAGGACTTGTGATTCATACAGTTTCTGTTACAACTAATCAATTCTGTCCTTGTGGCACAAAAGAAGCTGTAGACAATGTGCACATGAATAAGTACGGCCATATTCTAATATAATTTTATTTACAAAACTAGGTGACCAGCTAGCAGGCTGTAGTTTGCCAATTCCTGCATAGAAAAAAGCTCAGAACTTTTATTTTCTTTTTGAGACAGGATTTTGCTCCATCACCCAGGCTGGAGTCCAGTGGCATGATCACTGCAGCTTCAACCTCCCTTGCTCAATCACTCCTCCCACTTCAGCCTCCTGAGTAGCTGGGACTACAGGTACATGCCATCACACCCAATAAATATTTATATTTTTTTGTAGAAACAGGGTTTTGCCATATTGCTCTGGCTGGTTAGCTCAGAATTTATTGCATGATGTAGAAGAAAAATATAGTTCAGCAAATTCAGAAAGGTTTTAGATGACTGACAAGAAATACTATAATATCCTGTGAGAGGACTATTGAGACTGCTTAGTTTTTGCTATTCCAGGAAATAATATGAATTAAAATTATGAAAAGTGTGGTGAACACATTCTAAGGTGGCCCCTATGATTCCTGTCTCCTGGTATTCATGCCTTTTTGTATCTCTTCCCCTTGACTGCAGCAGAATGTGGAACTTGCTTCTAATGAAGAGATTATGGCAAAGGATGTCATTTCTGTTACAAAAACCTGTAACATTTTGCTGAGGGACATTCTCTGTTCTTAGTTTTGAAGGAATAAGACACCATCTTGTGAGATGCCCTATGGAGAGGGCAGCCTCTGGCTGCCAATCAGCAAGGAGCTGAATGTTGCGAACAACCACATGAGCTTGAAAGCAGATAGTTCCCTTGTCAAGTCAGAAGAGAACTCAGCCCTGGCTGACACCTATATTGCAGGCTTGCTGAGGACTCTGTGGAAGTGTGCCTAGATTCCTGACTTATAGAAACTATGACATAAATAAATCTGTGTTTTTATAAACTGTAAAATTTGTGTTAATATTGTTACACAGAAAAAATTAATACAAAAGTACACTGATAATAGGTTTAATTGTCCAAAAGTGTATCATTTATCTTCCAGGTCTAGAACTAAAATTATGTAATTAATGTAAAAGATTATTTTAAAAATAATACATTGAAAAATGTCACCTATAATATTAATAGGTGACAACTTCTATCGAACCTTTTTGATGCTCAGTATCTTTACAAATATTCTTTAAAGAGACTCTGTAAACTCTAAATATTTACGTTATCAATTAACTTTTGAAACTTTTAAGCTGTTCCACATTTACCCATGTAACAGACTGTCAGAAAGTAATACAGATAAAACATCTCAAAGCCTATTCCAGTACTTAAGTATTAAATATTTTATGAAAAATCTATCTTTGATTTTTCGTTTTATTAATTGACAACCATCTTACATTTTTGAAGTACACAGTGGAGTCCCTTAGTTCTTCAATTTACTCCTCAGAGAATTTCCTTTCATCTGTTCATATACATTTATTTTGCTGTATTCAGAAGGTCTAAAGTGGACTTATTTTAGGTTTTTCTGGCAGTGCTCATTAGCTCTCGTTTCCATAGTTAAATTGCTACTGAAGCTGTAAATACAGTACTCTGAAAGCCCACACTCTTGCACAGGTACACGCTTCTACATAAAACTGCCTTGGTAAATGAATAAACTATTTCATGAGAAAATGGTTAAAAAGTTGGAAATCCATAGTAAAATATTATTAATGCAAATAATATTCATGTTTTAATTTTCTTTTACTTCTGGAATTAAAAAAGTCTTTCAGTGATGAGCAATATAGTAATACCCTAGGCTGCTAAACACCGAACTAAAATCCTCATATTTTTATATTTTGAAACTATGCTTCCATATCTTCAAGCGGATTTAATTGATTGTACAAGTCACATAGACTTGGGAATGAAGAAAAGTGGAGAACTGGGGCCAGATGCAGTGGCTCACACCAATAATCCCAGCACTTTGGGGGGCAGAGGCAGGAGGACTGCTTGAGGCCTGAAGTTTAATAACAGCCTGGGCAATATAGCAAGGCCCTACCTCTACCAAAAAATAAAAATAAAAATAAAAAATTAGCAAGGCATGGTGGTGTGAATGCTGTCCCAGCTACTCAGGAGGCTGAGAAGAGAGGACTACATAAGCCCAGGAGCTGGAGGCTGCAGTAAGCTACGATCATGCCGTTGCAGTCCACCCTGGGAAACAGAGCAAGACTCATCTCTAAAAAAAAAGTGGAGAACTTCATCTGCTAATCTAATGTAATTGGAGTGGTAAATATTAAAACGTTTGATAATATACAAGTGTTGTCAAGGGTGAGATTAGGGTAAACCGATATAATTGTTGGCTGAAGCATATGACAGTATAACCTTTTGGGAGAGCAATCTAATAATAGCTAACAAAATTTAACATGCCGCAATGAAGCAAGTCTATAGAGTTTTTTCTACAAATATTTACATATGTGTGCAAAGGTTACACACAAGATTATGCACAATAGCATTGTTAATAATAGAAAAAGATGGAATTAATTTAAATTTTTCAGTAGAGAACTACTACAAAAAATTATGGTACATCTATACAATAAAATCCTATGCAGTTGTTAACAAGAATGAAGTAGTACATCTATATAAATGTACATAAATTGAGGTTTAAGATGTATTAAGTAGATAAAGCAAAGTGTGAAATGCTCCCATGTATATTACTTACATAGAAATATTTGGGTGGAATACCCAGGACACTATAATTTCAAGGGACGGAGGCTGAGGTTTTGAAAAAGCAACTTAATTTTCTTTACACACCGTTTTTGTATTTTATGTATTTATACCAAACATGTAGATAATTTTCTCAATAAACACCTTCAGACATTCTTTATTTACCGTAAGATACATTCTTAAAAATGTAACTGAGATAATCATTTCTAGAATTTCTTGATCACAGGTTATTTTTTTCTGTTACATGTAGTGTTAGGAATAATTCTGTCTTCAAAGTCCTTAAACAGTACTTTAATGACTCATGGGTGACATAAGTATCTCATAAGACATATTTTACTTAGCTTTTATTAAAAATTGTCTACTGTCTGGATACTCAGGCACTAAATTCTAGGTAAATTTCCAGAGGATTATATTGTATTGATGAAAGTAAATGACTGGTAAGAAGTTGGCAGATACTTCACAGTCAAGAGCCAACAAGGAAATTAATGGCTGAGGTGAGAGAACACAGGGCCAAAACAATTAAATGGTATACTTTCAGAAAATTAATATATTACATTTTTAATAGCAATATGCTACAACTATATAAGCCGATCTAACAAATACTGTACACCTGAAGATGTTTTTAGCACTCCTTATATATTGATTTCTATTTTAAAGACAAAATTTTTTGACTGGAATGGAGAAATGCCAATCATGTGAAATAAGCATTTTTATAGTGCTGCAACTTTGATCCTTATTGTGCATTAATTTATAAAGGATTCCTTCATGTTGAGAAATTTGAAAATTCATCAAAAGAAAAAATCTCCATAAATGTGAGTTTTACTTTACTACTTGAAACTGTAATAATCTAAAAAGGGATGCAATTCCTATTTTATTGTTTATCACTATTAAACAAAACATGTGAAAAACTTTAGAGCATAGTTACAAAAAAGATGGGTTTTGGAGTCACACAGAATTCAAGTCCTGGTTCTTAGATTAACTACAGAATACTGGGAAAACTAACCCATCCCTGTGAGCCTCATTTCCTCATGTATAAAAGGGAGAAAACATGAAGTATATTTAGCATCTTACGAGGTTGTTGTATTAAGTAAAAAAAAAAAACAAAGAAAAATACATAATGCATTTTGCACAATACATGACCAACAGTAAGAGTTAAACAAAAGGCAGCTCTCACTACTACTATTATTACTCTTCAATTATCCAGCATAGATGAGGAATAAAATGTTCTAGATAACGTTTTCCTTTACTAGACAAATTCTTACATACATGCCAAATTTTAAGCATCACCACTTTGTATTTTACTCACTCTTGGGGCAATTTCTTCCAAAATACTTACGTTTTTGTTACCTTAGGGGTCAATAAATATAAAGTCATGTTTTGGTGCCTGGCACTAATAACTTTGTCTAGATTAACATGCTTATTTTATAGTCCCAGTATGGTGAGTTCAGGTCATATTACATTTGGAATGTTATATTAGGTCGGGGCATGGTTCAAGAGACAATGAATGCCAGACTAGAAGGTGCATAAAAAGAACAATCAGAACAGTGAGGTGTGTGAAAACCCTAACATATAAAACCAGGTTAAGGAATGATGTCTATTTAGTTTGGAGAATATTTGAGATAAAAAAATAAGTATTTTCAAATATTTTAAGGGTGTCATGTGAAAAACTATGTAAATTCATTCTGTATTATATCAGAGGACAAAAATAGGAACAACAGATATGTTACAGATACATGAATTAAATATTAATATGGCTGCTTTGATTATATGACTGACAAGCTTTATTTCAATTCCAAGATTCTGTGACCTATATACACTAAAAAAGAAGGAAGGAAATTATGGTTATACACTTAAATAAGGACTCTTGTCACTTTAAAGATGAACTAAAATATGATTTACTAAATCGTTACTTGTGTTTCAATAAAAACATAATGACAAAATGATGTGATATATACGATGGACTTAGTATTTCAATTTCCCAAACTGATCCCTGTAATAATCCCACTTTAAATACTGAGATTCTCCAAAAAAATCAATTCACATTAATTTTAGTCTTTTTTAAAAAATGGAGCACAATGCACTGTAAACATTTTTAAGTTATAAGAGCTACATGTTCAGATATATTTGCCTAATTTATTTCAATTTCAGATCAACATTAGAATTTAAAATAGAATTTAAGTCAATTCCTCTCTAATTTATCTTAAGTTCTGTCGTGTTAGCGATTTAAATAATTTTGGAATGGGAATTGGATAAAATGATTATGCACAGCAGAAAACAATGATAGAGGAGAGCAAAGCATGTATTTTGTACTAACCAATTAGAAGAACTGTTCCAATGGCTAAACCTCCACCTGGAAATGAAACAAAACCAGAAGAAAATTAATTTACCTTTTCCATTATCTTTAACATAAAAGTTAGGCTTTATGAAGGAAAGGCACTTCAGTAACTTTAAAACTGCAGTTGTGAACAACATTTTAATTGCCTTTGCAATACTTTGCTCAAGGTGCTATTATAAAATAATTACATATTATATGTAATTACACACTACACATTACAATTACTTTCTTCTCTTTTTTTTGAGATGGGAGTCTCGCTCTGTCGCCCACACTGGGATGCAGTGGCACGATCTCTGCTCGGCTCACTGCAACCTCCCCATCCTGGGTTCAAGCGATTCTCCTGCCTCAGCCTCCTGCGTAGCTGGGATTACAGGTGCCTGCCACCACGCCCAGCTAATTTTTGTATTTTTAGTAGAGATGGGGTTTTACCATGTTGGTCAGGCTGGTCTCGAACTCCTGACCTCATCTGATCCACCTGCCTTGGGCTCCAAAAGTGCTGGGATTACAGGCGAGAGCCACCATGCCTGCCCTACAGTTACTTCCATAATATACTGTACTATCCTCCTTTCTTCTATGATAGAACCATACAGCATTCAACATAACTGTGGTTAAGCACTCCAATAATGTTATATTTAGCACTTGTTAACTCAAGACTTAAATGTGCACAGTAACTTTACTACAGAAGTAGTAAACATAGATAAGATTATAGAAATGCCACATTAATATTTATCTTCAAATATAGTAAGATTTTAAGTAAAGAATTGATAATTAAAGCTATTTCTTCTTTATTATGAATAATATACACAAAGTCTGGACATGCTCTAAATATATTTACAATTTAAAAGGAACGTATTTGCCATTTCAAACAAAAAAAGATCATCATTACAAAATATATTTTCAGTATTACTAGACCAGTGTTCTTTTACATATCTGAATTAGGCCGGGCACAGTGGCTCAGGCCTGTAATCCTAGCACTCTGGGAGGCTGACGTGGGCGGATCACTTGAGGTCAGGGGTTCAAAACCAGTCTGGACAACATGGTAAAACCCTGTCTGTACTAAAAATACAAAAAAATCTGCTGCATGTGGTGGCACATGCCTGGAATCCCAGCTACTTAGAAGGCTGAGAAACGGGAATTTTTTATTTATTTATATATTTTTGAGACAGAGTCTCACTCTGTC
>NW_012107919.1:4840207-4857376 GCF_000951045.1 Mandrillus leucophaeus
AGTATATTTAAATGTTTCAATGTTTAAGTTTATATATTTATAAGACTTCTTAAGTTTACATTTAGACAGGTTCCTTCATTATAGCATTTAAAGTCATATCAGACTACATAGGATAACTTTAATTTTCAGACGAAAAGATAAACATAAGCTGATATATATATCATGATAGCCATCAAAAAGGATCAGGTCCGGGTGCGGTGGCTCATGGCTATAATCCCAGCACTTTGGGAGGACAAGGTGAGCAGATCACTTTAGCTCAAGAGTTTGAGACAAGCCTGGACAACACGGCAAAACTCCATCTCTACAAAAAATACAAAAATTAGCAAGGCGTGCTGGCACCTGTAGTCCCAGCTACTTGGGGGGCTGTGGCAGGAGGATCAATTAAGCATGGGAAGTCATGGCTGCAGTGAGCAGTGTTCGCGCCACTGCACTCCAGCCCAGGGAAACAAGGTGAGGCCCAGTCTCAAACAAACAAATGGATCAGAACAAAGGGTTTGCTTTGGTATAAGATTAGACTAAATGTTTAATTTTATAGTGCCACACTAATGTTTTTATCCATTTGAACATCTTAGATCACACTTCCTTACTTTCCTACTTTCCCTTAAATGCAAAAATAAACATTTAAATACACAATAGCCTTTTTGTGTACATATAAGGAGATGAATTGATGTAAGCATACAAGAGACATTATGGTGTCTAAGCTAGAGTAGGCACTATTAAAAAGTTTCTTACTTTAACCTCTTTCCCATAGGGAGGATTTAGTTTTCTTATCTAACCTCCTGAGTTACATTTACGTCTCCCCAAATAAGGAATTTATATAAGGCCTCCACTGGGACAGACAGAGAAGGAGATTTTTTTAACACTCACTATGGGACAATGAGAACAGATCATGTAAAAGTTTTCCAATTAAACGAAGTGATTACCAAATAGAGGTGTCTGGCCCAGAAAGGTACTCAGGAAGGGCTACCTTTACCATTTTGGCAATTCCTCTTTTTTTGTGGGGGGTGGGGGTACAGGGTGTCGTTGTGTTGCTCAGACTGGAGTGCAGTGGTGCGATCATGGTTCACTGCAGCTTCAACCTCCCAGGCTCAAGCAGTCCTCCCATCTCGGCCTCTGAAATAGCTGGGATTATAGGAACATGTAACCATGACTAGCTAATTCTTTTTCTTTTTTAATTCTTTCGTTCTTTGTAGAGACAGGGTTTCATTATATTGCTCAGGCTGGTTTTGAAATCCTGGGCACAAACTAGTCTCCAGCCTTGGCCTCACAAAGTGTTGAGATTACAGGCGTGAGCGACCACATAGCCTAAAAAATCTTATGTGTATTAAAATTCTAATGTTTAGAAAATCTGAACATTAAGACATAATGGGGACAGATTAAAAACATTTTTATCAACCAAGTATCTTCTCAAACTTCTTTTACAAAAAGGTAAGAAGGCTCTATCATGTAAATTCGCTAGATTCACATTTAGATTTGCTCTGGTAAAGTTTGGTCATTGTGAAGGATAGTTGTGGGAAGTAAGATGTAACATTAACTAACTTAAACTTATTAACAAATTTAAAGCTTTTAAAAATCAAACTTTTATTCTATGTGCTTTAAGAGAAATAATTTTGACCTATACATATATATATACATGCATACAGCTGCAAAATTTCTAAACTTGAGTTTAGTGAGACATGATCTCAAAACATTTCCACAAGATACCTTTTTATAAGGTATTTTGATGTCTCTTACTTGATAAATGGAAGGTCTAGCTGTATTTTAACTTAAAAGTGTGAATGTTTGTAGCCGTGCTCCCACCAAACAATAAATAAATAAAAAGCTAAAACAATCAACCAACCACAACAGAGTATTCTGACATATTCTTTGAAAGCTGGCTTTTAACTTACTTTTAAATTTAGTAATCCATTAGTAATTTTATCTAATTCCAAAAGCAACATAGACTTTACACTAATAGTTCCCAATTAAAATTGAAATATCTTTTCCCAATAGTCCACTACAACGTATTACAGATAATAGGGTAAGGAAGCAATCATCTTATTTTTGTAATGAAAACAAACAAAAAACTACTAAAATGGCCTTGTTTACTACTTCCTCTCCCCTTTCATCCTAACTTAGAAAAATTACCAACACACTTTCTAAGCCACTAAGCAAAAAAAAATCTTCTTTTTTTGAGACGGGGTCTCACTGCCACCCAGGCTAGAGTACAGTGGTGTGATCACTGCTCACTGCAGCCTTGTACTCCCCAGGCTCAGGGATTCTTCCCCATCAGCCTTCTGAGTAGCTGGGACTACAGGTGTGCACCATCAAGCTTGGGTAATTTTTGAATTTTCTGAAGAGCCAGGATCTCTCTGTGTTGCCCAGGTTTGTCTCAAACTCCCAGGTTCAAGCGATCCATCCATCTTGGCTTCCCAAAGTGCTGGGATTATAGGTGTGAGCTACCACACGCGGCCAGCAAATAAACTCTTCGTTTTACTTCTAGATGTCTGTAAGATGTATACTTACTTACAGCTTAGTAAAAATAAAAGTAGAGTACCTCATGTACACAAAAGACTATAAGATGTTGAAAGGTTAAAGAATCGTGACTACTCTTCAATAATTATGACACAATTATTGGCTGGGCAAACATGAGAATCAAAATAAAGGTTTGAAAGGTTAAAGATACTCACCAAGCTTGATATTTTAAAGAATTAATTTCATCAAGATTTTACATCTTTTAAAAATAGGGATTTTTTCTTAAAACCAGAAAAGATATTTAATACTTAAGAAATAATATTAGAATTAATTTAAGATCTTGTAAATGCCAGGATCTTCCCATCTTACGATTTTTAAAATCATAAGACAATGAAAGGGCTTTTGTTGTTGTTTCAATTCGTGCAATAGTAAGACAATTATATTGGTACTATTAATATTTTAAAGGAACAACATTCAATCCCCACAGTCTCCCCAGTAGAAACCTCTGATTAAGCTATAAATTTTGGGTAAATGAGGTCAAATTAATACAGTAGAATATGAAAGCCTTTCTTCAATGTTAAAGAAAGTAAAAGGGAAAAGAAATGAAAGTCAGGAAAAATAACAGTGATTTATGCCACTCCTTTCCAGAGCTCTATATAAAGGAATAATTTTGCTTCAAATTATAAAAAAGTATTTTTGGGAAAATGCAACGTAAAAAAAAGTTCATATTGTTTCCTTGGTACATAGTAATAGCCTTAACTACTTAATTAATGCTGGACCTCAAATTAAATCACATTTATTTTGATAACAAGTCTATTTTTTCTTCCCCAAGCGTTATGAAACATAGTGACTACTCTTCATTACGACACAATTATTGGCTGGGCAAACATGAGAATCAAAATAAAGCTAGGAACCATGAATAGTTCTATAGATTAAGTCACATGAAAGAATTTTACATAGCAATAAAAAATACATTATTCTTAAATGTATGCTAATTATATTGGTTGGTAAAATACCATAACCAAGATTGTGTTAAATACGTAGTCCAAGCTCAATGTATATTATCCCATGATACACATTAACATAATAAAGGAAATAAGCCCACTAGTGTTTACTTTTTGACATCAATGTTAAAAAATGGCTGCTACCATTAAGCTTCTTTCAGAGTACTCTTCCTAGAGTATTGTTTACCTCAAATCCCTATCCGACATTCCTCTATCAAAATTTAACAGCACAGAGGTCAAATCTGCAGTTACCCTTACTTTAAGCATTTTTCTGGAGGATGAAGTTGTGGATAATTCTCCCAGGTTAGATACATGGTCCTAAGATGGAGTATACCTTTTATGGGGAATGGGGTTGGGAGGCAGGGGGAAATTCTGTCAGAATCCTTTAGCTGTTACAATCTTTCTTTGGAAACCCCTGGAAGTGAAATGGAGTACCTCTCCAATTGATGGAATACCTATCTTTCCTTTTCCAAAATATAAGTGTTATTTTCATATAGTGTCCTCAAATAACAATATAAATATCCCAGAAGGGCAAGGCTGAGAAAATGGGTTAGATAATCTGAGAATTAAAAAAATTTTAATGTAGCTAACTTGGGAAATGTATATCAATATCTCATAATAAAATTAGGTTGTCAGAACAAAAACATTATATATTAGGTCATTTGAAAGATGCAGATATTGAAAATTTTCAAATTTGTAAAACACTGGAGTAAGTAATGGAAGTATAAGTGTATCATCAAATGACTAACAATTAGCATGTATGATGCCTTTCAAATATATTTTGCATCTATGTTTAAAACCACAATGACATCATGGTGGCAGTAGTAAAATGTCACCGTACTACATGGAAGCTATAATATTTACTTGTTACACAGTAACCACATAATATATTTAGGCAATACTCACAATATTACAGCATAGTCTTACCATTCTAACACCATAACATCCTATTATCATTACCTTTTGTCACAATATGGTCATATTAGGCTTGTCACAACTTGAGTCAAATAACATTTTCAAGTAATAACAGTCTAAATTGCTTATACAGAAAATCAGAATACAAAAATGTCATTAAGAGGTTAAAACTAAAATACTTCTGGACATATTTATTTTTCAAGATGTAGTCAATTATATTATAACCTCTTCAACTTTTGTGCACTTTGAGAATTAACTGCATACATGCAAAATATATTTCAAAGTATTCAACAACCAATACTGTTTCCATCATCTTAAGGAACAGTAATTTTAGTATAAGCTTGTTATACTTAAATACCCTACTAGAGTATCCCATTCCAAGCAAATATGGAAAATTTAAAAGTTACTGTTCAAGTTTGTATCTCTGAAGAAACACATATAGAAGGTGCTTTGAGTTCTCTTTTTTGTGGGTACTTTAAGAGATGATAGTTAAATCATTAATCCGAGGTTCAATGAATGGTCAAAACCCCTGGAAAGAATTCCTAAAAATTTCAGACCACTGTAGCCTAGTGCACAGAGCACTAAATTTGAAGCCTAAAGATCAGTCCACATGGTCACTGGTTTTGTGAGACTGTTCGTATCACTTAATTTGTTTTAGAGCTCAAACATGAAACTCCATCCTACATGTTTCATAATTTCTTGTCTCAGTTTTTTTCTACACACTATTTTTCTTGGAATCAACAACTTATTGAGAACCTACTAAGTGTCAGGAAGTATGCTAGGAACATTTTGTTATTCTAATGAGGAACTGAAGACATTATAATAGAAACATAACTTTTTCGTTTGGAAAGTTTTAGTACCAAGTAAATGAAGTTACATATCCCATTGAATTAAAAAATATGTAAGGCCTACAAATAGCTTCCAAACTTAAAGTTCAAATGTAAGAGGATATCAACTGAGGCTCACAAGGGAAAAACGGAGAACTAAATATTTGCTAACTATATATTTTGAATCACTTCTGTTTACAGTACCATGCAACTCAGGAGGAAAATATACTTGAAACAATTAAGTGAAAAATACTTAAACCTATGTAAAAATAACTGGGAAATGAAATGACAGAAGCAAGAAGCCATACTCTTTTTCATAGATTGCTTGTCTTCTTATTTTCTCTGCACTAAACCTATGAAAAGCCTATTTTGAGGGGAAAATAACCGAAAGAAATGTCAAGCGAAGTACAAGAACAAGCAATGACAGCTATATTTTATGAAAGTGTACAAGATTTAACAGACACATATCACACACTATGAAAAAAGTTATGAAATGTAAACACAGACGGGTTTTAATGAAACAGCATTCAGATAGAAATTAATCTAGGAGCTTTATTAACACAGCAAATCTGTCCTACCAACCTAATCTGGTCAATCCTTTCAATATAACAGTTATGAAACCAGCATATTCTTCAGCAGGCTTCTCATAAAAAATTCCAGAGATTTTAAAGGAAAGCCTAAGAACTAGACTTCCTTTCCTCGTTAAAATGTGAGTTAAATTTAGAGATGTCGAATGGAATGTACTAGTAATCAGTACTGGGAAGCAAAATGTATATAGAAAAAATAAACAAAAAATACATACACAGATTTAACGCAGACACGAGTATGACTAAGTATCAACGACAAGCTCTAAATACTTTATAAGGATTATGTGTCAACATAAGCCTTTAACATATACGCTCTCTTAAAGCCAAAATGTTTTAAGATTTATAACCAGAGAATAGGCAGTCTAACGGTCAAAGAGGGGAAATCATCTTTTTCCACCATCTTCTAATGAAGCCTGTCTGTCTCCCACAATTATAAAAACTTTTGTAGTTGGTCTAAACCGTGAGCTGCCTGGAGACAGCAGAAGGGAGGTATCCTGAATGAAAGCCCATCTCCATAAATTAATGTCTTCCCTTGACGAGAAAGCATTTCAGGGTAAAAAGCATGTACGAATTCCGCCGTAATCTGAAAAGGGGTTGGAGGGCAGGGAACGAAATAGGGAGCGGGAGCACTAAAACATGTTTAGTTAACAGCGCTCAGAAGTCCCCACACAACCCGTATTCCCCTCCATCTCAATCAGACTAGGCTATTCTCTCCTCCTCTGAAGGTTTAGAGGTCAGAGAGAGATGTGGGGTCAAAGTGGCTTCCCCGACAGGTCCCCTCCCTAAGTTTCCCCTCGGTTGAGCCCACATCTCCGCTCTGAACCGACCTAAGAGCTGGTCCAGGGCTGGGAGCCCGGTTGATACCAGCAGCTGTCCATTCCGCACCGACGGTCGCGTGCCCGCAATGGACACCAGTCGAGGGCCGCTGTCGTTGGTCCCGCTGGCTCTAGGACCCCTCCTCTGGAAACTGGTGACATTGCTCTTGCTGGCTGTCGCCACTGCAGACCCAGTACTCCCCGCGCCACTGCCGCAGGTTGCCACTGCCGCCATCTTAGAGCCTGCAGTGTTAACCCAATAGGAACTCTGGGAACGCAAACCCCCGGCCTGTCAGAACCAGTCCCAAACTCCCGCCTCCTCGCCCCAACCGCGGCTCTCGTAACCAATAGGACTGAGACGTCCCTCCCGAGCCAACCAATGGGAAGGCGTATTGCTGAAAAGTGCGCTCTGCGTAAGGACGGTCGACTTCGGCGGGGCCCAGGTGAGAAAGGCCCACCTGTGTCCTGTTTGAAGGTCTTCAGGGTTCTTTGGGGCCCGAGGTAGGTAATATCACGTAACGTTCTTCTCCTTTTGAGTGGCTTCATTCACACTGAGTTAAAGAAAACGTTGGTGAACCGATAAACCCTTAGGGCTTATCAAGCAATTGGTAGTATCTTGCACCTTTCTCCGCTGTGTGTGAGGAGAGACTTTTTTTCCTGCTCATTTATCTTCTGATTTCTGACAGAAAATTCACTCCGTGTTCTCCACGATGTCTTTTTCTTAATTTTGTGTTATACGGAAAGGATGGGATCCCTTACCTTAATGAGTTGGTTGCTGAGCGTCCGGGCTTAGTTCGCTAGTGCCTACTGGTAGGTGGTTTGGATTTAAATCTTAGAGCGAAAACTCTTGAACTTTGTGGTTTTCCTGTGTCTGAGAAAATATACCTCTCTGACAAGTTCCGATAAGAAGCTTTTGTTAATTTTAATTAGTGTTTCTGGAAGTCTTGAATGTCTGTCCTAAGCGGTGTAAATGACATGTGTTACTCTGACAACCTTGTTCACACATTTAATTGTCGTTTGCTGTTAAAGGAGCTGCAAATAACAGAAAATACTTAGGATTTCTTTCCCCAAAAAAGCTGCTAGGAAGAATTAGAAGTAAACCTACTTTATTTTGTGAACCCTGAATCGAGAGTTTATTACTAAAATACGAATTTTATGGGTGGAAAAAACATGTATTTTGAGTTGTATTTTTGTGTTTAAATTTTTTCTCAAAACTGAGCAGGTACAGTGGCTAAGTAATGTTTAAAGGCAATCATGATTGACAAATGTCTAAGTTAAAAAGAACTCCCAGATCATTACTACACTACTGAGTTATTGACTTTTGACAGTGATCTGTGATACCTTTTAATTAGAGCCAAACCTCGTTGAAATTCTTGCCATCGAATTGTTTTAAATTTCACTGACCTGTTGAAAGTTTTGGGCTGATTTTATTTGATAAATTGAAATTAGTATTGTTAAATAGTGACTGGAGTTTTTCATTTGGGGAAGATTTTTGTTTGCTTGTTTTTTAGAACCATGTTTGGGATAAAACCCTGTTTCACAATATATCAACTGGAAAGCTTTGATCAAGGTTGCTTTCATATTGAATCTTTAAGTTACTCAATAAATAGCTGTTGAGTGATTACTGTCGGTTTGGACTTAATCTTGTCATTTTTAGACCTATGATAATAAAAATGGTCTCATCTGGAGAAGATGAAATTAACACATAGAAAACAACATAGTACTTAAAATGAACACATTAAATAGTATGTGCTAATTTTATCCTGTAGTAAATAAGCACTAGGAAGACCAAAACAAAAAGTGACAAAGCAGTCCAATATCAGATAGAAACTTCTTGAATATTTTTTTTCTTCAACTTTTACTTTAGATTCTGCGCTTCATGTGCAGGATGTGCAGGTAAATGTGTGCTGTGGTGGTTTGCTGCACAGATCAACCCACCACCTAGGTATTAAGCCCAGCATCCACTAGCTATTCTTCCTGATGCTCTCCGTTCCCCCACCCCTACAAATATTTTTGATGCTGTGAACTTTTTGAAATACTACATATAATAATTATTTTTTGACAGATGGCATTGTTTTGTGTACCTCATGATGCTATGAAGTGTATGTACATTCTGGAATGGTTAAATCTATCTAATTAGCAATGCATTACCTCACATAGTTATCATTTTTGTGGTAAGAGTACATAACATTTACACTCTTTACATTTTTTTAAAGAATACAATATATCATCATTATAGCCAGCTTGCTATAAATTCATGTTATATAATAGATTTCTTGAAATTTATTCCTCCTATCTAACTGAAATTATGTATCCTTGACCAAATTCTCTCCATCCTCCTGCCAACCATCCTGGCCTCTGGTAAACACCATTATACTCTCTGTGAGATTAACTGTTAGATTCCACCTATGAGTAAGATCATGTGATATTTGTCTTTCTGTGTCTGGCTTATTTCACTTAACATAATGATTTAATTCGTTTTTATAGGCTTCTATACTACATATTCCCTTGTTTCCTACTGTATTTACTTAAATACAAAAAAAAAGCATATTTATCCTATGCTTATATACCAGATATATATCCTATTTTCATGAATACTTTGGTGTGTATATAGATCATCTTTCCGGAATTATAATCCAAGTTGAAGTTGGAAAATAATTCTTCAGTTCTAGTAATGAGGCAAACAAAGCACCACTATCATCATCTTTGGAAAACGAAAGATCGAGACCATCCTGGCTAACATGGTGAAACCTCGTCTCTGCTAAAAAATACAAAAAAAAATTAGCCAGGTGTGGGGGCGGGTGCCTGTTGTCCCAGCTGCTTGGGAGACTGAGGCAGGAGAATGGCATGAACCCAGGAGGTGGAGCTTGCAGTGAGCTGAGATTGCACCACTGTACTCCAGCCTGGGCGACACAGCGAGACTCTGTCTCAAAAAAAAAAAAGTTATATGTTTAGGTGTGTTATTAATTAATTAATTCTTTATGAAGGACATACTAAATTCTACAAAGTGCAACAGAGCTCAGGTTACAGGAGGAAAAAAAATACTGTCTCTGTACTCTTTGAGTTCACAGTTGGGGAAGATAGATGGGTAAACTGGTTAATAAAGTACAGTTGATCCTTGAACAATGTGGGGATCGGGGTGGGGGTGCTGACCCCCACACCCGTGTAGTTGAAAACGCACATGTAACTTTTGACTCCTCCCAAACTTAACTGCTAATGGTCTATTTTTGACTACTGGAAGCTGTACCAATAACATCTGTGGTTTAACACATAATTTGTGTGTTATATGTATTATGTACTGCATTCTTACCATAAAGTAAGCTGGAGAAAAGAAAATGTTAAGCAAATCATCAGAAGAAAATATATTTGCCATACATTAAGTGGAAGTGGATCATTATACAGGTCTTCATTCTTATTTTCTTCGTGTTGAGTAGGCTGAGGAGAAGAAGGAAGAGGAGGGGTTGGTATTGTAGTCTCAAGGGTGCCAGAGATGGAGAAGGTGGTAGGGGAGGCAGGACAGGTAGACCCACTCAATATAGCTTTATGGGAATACATACTAATTTGTCTTTTGCTTTTTCAACTCTCAAAAAATGTTTTTGTACAGTACCAATTCTTCTTCCACGGTTTGCTTTAGTTACAGTATCTGTGTTATAGGAGGGGTCCATGTCAGAAGAAGTCAAAGCAGTCTTGAATAACTGGAAGACTTCTGCCAGATTGCCTAATGTCAGTTTGTTTTCTGGCACTGCTTCTTCTTCTTTCTTATCATCTGGCACTGGTTTGGAAGCATTCATCTCCATCAAGTCATCTTCTGTTAATTCCCCTGGTGTGGTGTCTATTAGCTGTTGAATTTCTCCAAGATCCCTATCTTAAACAACTGTTCCCTCCCGACGTTTTTTTTTTTTTTTTCTTTTCTCCATGTCCACAATGTTTCCCATAACTTCCTTGATTGACTGTTGTAAATCCTGCAGGAAACCAATTTGAGATATACCAGAAAACATATAATGAACATGGTAGGCAACTAGCACCTTCTGATACAAGTAGACACCTCTTCAGTTGTTTTTTCAGTGGCTTCCCTAGCCCTGGAGTCCATATCACTGTTGTTTCTGTGCAGGTAAAGTATGTAGCAGAGATACTGTGAAGGTTCACTACTGGGCCTGCTGGTATTCTGGCAGCATGATTGAAGGAATGAATATTAAGGTCATGTCTACACAGAGGGAGTTCCTCAACCTCCGGTAATTCCTTTTTTGCCTCCTTCCTGTCTTTATACTCACAAAGAGAAACTATAGTCCTGAGTTGTAGCACCACAGATTTCTTTTACCTGTTTTTCTACTTTTCTACTTTTGTTATACTCTCTACTTCTATGAGATCAACTATTAGATTCCATTGGATCTACTATTAGATTCCATGTTTGACTTCTTTTGCTTAACATTATTTTTGTGAAATGATCCTTGTTAATGTGTATCGTTGTGGCTGATCTATTCTTATTGCTGTATAGTATTATATAAATGTACTATAATTCATTATCTGTTCTACTGTTAAAAGGGGTTTGGATAGTTTCCCTTTTGTGGCCATTTCTTCAATGCAATTGTACCAGTTTATACTCTTACCAGGAGTATTTGGGAATTGTTGTTACTTCTCATCCCATCAACACAATATTTTTCTTTCTTTTCATTTCAGCTATTCTAAGAGGATTGTGGTATGGCATTGTCATTTGGATTTGGACTGATGAAATTGAGCACCCGTTTATATGCTTATTGGCTGTTTGGGTAACCTCTGTTGTGAAAGGGTCTATCTATATTTTTTAATTTTACAGATTTGGATTGTCTGCCTCTCTCCTGTAGATTTGTAGGAGTTCTTTTATATTTTGGATAAGCGTTTGTTTTCAAATAAACTAATTACAAATATCTTCTATCAGTCTGTAGCTTGCCTTTTCATTTTCTTGTCTTTTGATTTCAGTCAAAATATATTCTGACTTAACAATTTTTTCTTTGTGGCTAGTGCTTTATGGCTATGTTTGCCTACTCCATACTTTCGAAGATGATCTCCATGTTTTTTTTCCTAAAACCCCTAATGTTTTACTTTTAAATATTTATGTCTGTACTTTGTTGGAATTGACTTTTTTGTGTTTGGTGTGAGGCAGTGGTAAAGATGCATTTGTTTTTCCTATGTTGGTATCCTATTGACCTAGCATCATTTATTGAAAAAATGATTCTTTCCTTGCTATATCGCATCATCACTTTTTTAATAAATAAAGTCACACATAAATTAGGCAGATTTCTTTCTGGACTTTTCATTGGTTAGTGTGTGTCTTCAGGTTCTTCAGGAGGCTGGCTTGCTTTCTCTCAGAATTTTAGCCACACTGTACTGTGGTGACCTCAGGTTAAATCAGTAAAAATGGGAAACTCACCCTGTGGCAATTCCTTCTTACCTAAGTTTGACTACCCAGCAAAATCCGTTTGCTTCTATTAAATCTGTGGAGCCTTCACGTAATTGATTTTTGTGTTTTGTTCAGAGTTTATAGTTGTTATCTATGGTAGGATTGGTCTATTATAAGCTTACTTTGCCATACTGGAATGAGCTCTTATTATCCTTTTATGACTGTAGTGATTTCTTCTTTTATTTATTGCTGGTAAATAAATATCAGCAATTGACAATGAGTTTCTTTTCCTTTTTTTCCTTCATCGTTAATTTTGCTGGGGATTTTCCACTTAATCTTTAAAAAACCTAAAATTTGGCTTTATTGGTTTTTCTCAGTCTTTACTTTCTGCTTTCTATTTAATCAATTACTATTTATTTATCATTTGTTTCCTTCTACATTCCTTCGTTTTGCTGAGGTTTTGTTTCTCCTTCTTATACTAAAAGCTTAATTTATTGATTTTTTTGCCTTTTCTAATAGACTGTATGTAGTTAAGGGTGTGCACTAGCTGCTCCTATAACTTATGGCATTTTATGTTTTCATCATTTATTTAAAAATATTTACTAATTTTTGTTTTGATTTTCTCTTTAGTCCGTGAATTATTTAGGACACTTTTGAAAGTACTGAAATACTGAATTATATTGGATGCCAGCAAAGCAGGAGTAAGCTGGGACTGATTAGGGCAAATAAGTAGTTGTATTCATCATAATTTTAGTGGATTTTAAAGTATAAACGGAAAACTGGGGTATTTGAATTAAAACTTAAAAAGCCATTGTATAGTCATGTCTTAGAATGTGCAGTGTAATAGGGTAAGTGTGTCCAAGGGTTTTAGTTCAAGGAGATTTGTCAAGTAAATCTATCTACAAGAAAAAATAAGGCAAACAAGATGTATTTAATGAGCAACACAAAAACGTTAAAATTTTCAGCAAAAAAAGAAAAAGAAATTTCAGAGAATGGCCCAACATTTGTGTATCATTCGGTTTGGGACTTTTCTTTATATTTGCATGTAGCCAACATGAGGAATTAAATAACGGCTGACTGGTGTTCCTTTTACGTGTCAACCAGAGTCTCATAGACATAAAGCTACTGTGTTAATCAAAGCGTGTGTGATGTTCTAATTATCGTGGACATTTCTACTGAGATGTGATCAATTTCCCTTCAGTTTGAATAATTATAGAAGCCTGGGAGTAGGCCAGGTATTTAAAACTATTCCATATGAAAAAATCACATCTACTGATTTTGCCTGAAGGGTCCCACAGGCTCCTGAAGCTCCTCTCTAAAGAAATAAATAAATCCTGAACCAATGGGTAGTGTTAGAGTGAAATTTATTATTTTGACTACTGTTTCTGAGTTTGTCTGGATATGAAGTATGTTTTGATGAGTTTCTTGCAGGATAAGATGAAAGTTAGATATCCTAGCAAACACTATTTTCATTAACTCAGAACCAAATTGGATCTGTTTATTACACAATTTATAAAATTACTAGTGCCTCTTGTTCTATATAATTATTCTACCTCTTTTTGAATTTGTTTTCTTAGGAAACTTTATTATTACTTTCAAATGTGATAGCATTCATTACGTTCTCAACCTTGAATTATTTTATAATCTATTCCACATCTATGTTCAAATTTAGTTTCTCATTTGTAGTACTACATCTTTGAATTTTCTCTCAGTTCGCATTTTTTCTCTCCGACTTTGAAGGACTTTAAAGGACTTTAAAGATATCTGTTTCAGTGGTATTTTCATACACCAAGGTATTTGATTTATGCATTAGTTATTTTCATTTCTTTCTTTCTTTTTTTTGATACAGAGTCTCACTCTGTTGCCCAGACTGGAGTTCAGTGGCATGATCTTGGCTCACTGTAACCCTTACCTCCTGGGTTCAAGTAATTCTCATGCCTCAGCCTCCCAAATAGCTGGGATTACAAGCATGTGTTACCACGTCCAGCTATTTATTTATTTATTTATTTATTTATTTATAGAGATGGGGTTTCACTGTTTTGGCCAGGCTGGGCTCCAACTTCTGGCCTCGAGTGATTCACCTGCCTTGGCCTCCCCAAGTTCTGGGATTACACGCATGAGCCACCATACCTGGCCATTATTTTCATTTCTAAAACCCCTAATTTCTGTCTTTTTCTGAATGTATTTCTTCTTCCTGCTTCTCTGAGTGTCTTATTCCGTTCTGTGCTGCTGTAACAGACTACCTGAGACTGGGTCATTTGTAATGAACAGAAATTTATTGGCTCACAATTTAGGAAACTAGGAAGTCCAAGATTGAGGGGCTGGTATCTGGCGAGGGTGTCTTTGCTGTGTTATCACATAGTGGAGGGGCCCAAGAGAGGGCAAGACAGAACAAGAGTCAACTCTTAGCCTCAATCCCATTTATAATTTGCATTAATCCATTCATGAGGGTGGAGCCCTCAGACCTAACCACCTCCTATTTGGCCTCTTCTCTGAACACTACTGCACTGGGAATTAAATTTCCAACACATGGTTTTTGGGGTACACATTCAGGCTGTAGCCCTTAGGTATGTTTTTTCAGTGTAGCAATTGTTAAAGCAATAATTAAAATGCAGTTATGATAATCTATTGTAATATCCAGATGAGCCCTGTCCAGTAGAACCTACTATGTTGATGGAAATATTCTGTATCTACATTATCCAATAAAATAGTCATTAAACACGTATGATTATAGAGTACTTAAAATGTGACTGATGTGACAGAGGAACTGAATTTTAATCTTATTTAATTTTAGTTATTTTAAGTTATTTATTTAAACAGCTACATATGGCTAGTTTGTACTATATTAAATCACACAGCTCTAGATCAAACTTTGGCAACCTTTTTCTATAAAAGACCAAATAGTAAATATTTTAGGCCTTGTGGTCCATATGGTCTCTATTACAACTTTTCAGCTCTGCTGTGAGAGCACAAGAACAGTCACAGATAATGTGTAAATGAAGGAGCCCAACTGTGTCCCAGTAAAACTTTATTTGCCAAAACAGAGTCTGCAGAATTTGACTCATGGGCCCTAGTTTGGCAACCTCTGCTCTAGATTAAAAAAAAAAAAGGGTCTACAGCTCTATGTATTTTTATTTCATTTGCCCTGTGTTCCCTGTGTCCTTTCAACACCCTCCTTTTGGGGAGTGTGTGTATATGTGTGTGTGTGTGTGTGTGTGTGTGTGTGTGTATGTAATAGATTTTTGGAGAGGAGACAGGAGTGTCTTTTCCTGAAAGTTTAGGAAGATAATACTCCTTTGGATTGTTCCTCTTCAACTTTTTCTCTGCCTTTTCTATTTTTTGTGAATGGGAGAAGGTGGTAGAGGAGAGGCATATATTTTATGTTTAAACTCTGTTCTTTTAATTATATATCTCTTGTTTTACAGAGACATAGAATTTTTTTTTCCTCCTTGAATTACCTCTGATTTCTCCAGGGTTGCTTATTCAGATTAGTTATTTTCATTATGGACCTTCTTTCTCATGCTCATGGTTTCCTTAAATGTTGGCTGTTTATTCATATTGATAAGTAAAGGACCAGTGGAATAATATAGTAACTGGAGTGGGTTTTCTCTTTCTCTATTTCCCATCAAATCTTTAGCCTAAATGAAAAAAAAAAAAGACTGACCAATTTTCTTGTGGGTTGGTAGGACTTAATTTATTGATGTGCTTTGTTTCAATGTGTATAATCAAGGAGCAAGTACACAGACCAGTCCTCCTCTAATAGCTAGATAAGGAGGCCCCTAACCTAGCTCTCCAACCTCCACACTTGGAGACCAAATTCTTCTCAGGCAGATTATATTTTTTTTACTTACTTATTTATTTGTTTAATCAGCCTCCAGAACTGCTGATTTAGCTGAGAACCCCTTTGGAGTCACAGGAAGAAACGTCTCATCTTCCTGAAGCATTCCTGTGTTTGTGCTTGGCTAGGGATGGGCATACATATTCTGGGACCAGATGGTAAATATTTTAGGTTTTGCAGGTAATATGACCTCTTAACTCTGCCATGGGAAAGTAGCCAGAAATAACACTAACAAATGAGTATGACTGTGTTTAAATAACACTTTGTGGACACTGAAATTTGAATTTCATGTAGTTTTCACATGTTACAAAATATATGCTGTTTCTTTATTCTTTCAGTCATTTAAAAAATGCAAAAGCATGTGATGGGCTGGGAGATTTGCCCTGTGAACTATACTTTGCTAACTATGTCTGGACTGTCATTCAGTCCATTCTTTTCAACCTATCACTATGATTTTATATGCCCGGTCTTCCAGAAATTCTTGAAAATCTGTAGTGTGCCTTTCACTCCTTTTCTCAGCGTTTCTTTTTATTTTTTAAAACGTACTATTGTTTCAGTATAGTTTTTTTCTTTTTGTTGTTGTTGTTGTTCTTTTCTTTTTGAGACGGAGTCTTGCTCTGTCGTCCAGGCTGAAGTACTGTGGCGTGATCTCAGCTCACTGTAAGCTCCACCTCCTGGGTTCACGCCATTCACCTGCCTCAGCCTCCTGAGTAGCTGGGACTACAGGCGCCAGCCACCATGCCTGGCTAGTATTTTTATATTTTTAGTAGAGATGGAGTTTCACCATGTTAGCCAGGATGGTCTCGATCTTCTGACCTCGTGATCCGCCCGCCTTGGCCTCCCAAAGTGCCGGGATTACAGGCGAGAGCCACCTCTCCCGGCCCTCAGTGTAGTTTTTGAAGAGGGTAGCAGTAAATTTATCTGCAGTTTTGAACCAGAATCCCATTTAGGCATGATATTTGAATCAAAAGGCACATGGTAAAACTGAAATGTAAAGTATCTTCTTTAGTATCTTCTTCAGTATCTCCACTCCTCTATCCATGGATGTATTGGTGACTAATGATATTAAGTAATGTTTTTGTTGAATGCCTGTTGTAGTCTCTGTAATGTTGTGAATGCTTTATATATATAATTTAATCCTCACACATTTCATAGATGAGTGTGTTCAGAAATTAACGGAGTCACGTAAAGGATAAGTAACTTGCCGGGCGTGGTGGCTCACGCCTGTAATCCCAGCACTTTGGGAGGCTGAGGAGGGTGGATCACAAGGTCAGGAGATCAAGACCATCCTGGCTGACATGGTGAAATCCTGTCTCTACTAAAAATACAAAAAATTAGCCGGGCGTGGTGGC
>NW_012107919.1:4857461-4861347 GCF_000951045.1 Mandrillus leucophaeus
TAAGTAACTTGTTCTATGTAAGTCAGAAAGCTCGTAAGTAGAGTGTCTAGGATTCACAATAGAGCTAGGCTGTCTGACTACACAATTCATACTCTTATCCACTATTTTCCACTTCATTCCAAATACAGCCTTAGTTTCCTCCTCAAGGTAGCTTTTTATGTAGCCAGTTTATGGATATTAGCATAAAACATGAAGCATATTTGCCCTACTAAAATGGGTATATATTCAGAGTGATTAATATAGTGAGAAAAAGTAATGGGAAAGCAATTGAGGTAGTAACTGGAACATACGTAGCTGGGAGGTGAAAGATTTTGAGTTTCATAAGACCTGTCTTAATCCTGTCAAAAAAAATTAGACCTCTCTGTTTCTCCAGGGCATAGAAATTTCAGTTTCAACCCAGATTAAAGAACTTTATAACAGTGTTGTCCAGTGCTGAAACAGAATCCTTTGTAATTTAAAAATATTTGCTTCTTAAGATCTTTAGAATTTTAATTTTATAGTTTTGCTTATTATATTTTTTATTCCCCAAAGTCAAAGGTTCAAAGAACAACATTAAAGGTCATTTGGTGTTACAATTTTTCCATTAGTCAAAATGAAAGATTTGAAAATAATTTTATAGTCCATTTGGTATTCTAAGGTTGAATTTTTTAAAAATATAAAGCAAATTATGTTTTTTCTATTAACATTTCCTAAATCAACTCACATGAAAATTAATAGATTATCATCATATATGATGATCATTTGTCTCTCACTGAGCATTAGAATATGTTCACTTTACTGCTTATCAGTAGCCCAGTTTTGATTCTCTAACTGAAGTATTTGTGTCTGCCCTCTGCACTGGCCCAAGGTCTTGAGCCCTTTAAAAAAATTTGTGTACGTGTGATAAAAATATACATAACATAAAATTCACTACTTTCATCATTTTTAAGTATACAGTGAAGTCACATTAAGAGTACTTACAGTGTTGTGTAATCATTGCCACTATTTCCAAAACGTATTCATCAGCACGCCTGTAATCCCAGCACTTTGGAAGGCTGAGTAGGGTGGATCACACGGTCAAGAGATTGAGACCATCCTGGCCAACATGCTGAAACCCCGTCTCTACTAAAAACACAAAAATCAGCTGGACGTAGTGGCGCGCGCCTATAGTCCCAGCTACTTGGGAGGCTGAGGCAGGAGAATTGCTTGAACGTGGGAGGCAGTGGTTGCAGTGAGCCGAGATCGTGCCACTGCACTCCAGCCTGGCGACAGAGCGAGACTCCCATCTCAAAAAAAAAAAAGAAAAGATATATTGTACCCAAGAAGCAGTAACTTTTTATACTCTCTTGTTTCAACCCCTGATAACCTGTGTCTGTGTTCTACTCTCAGTAGATAAGTATAATATCTTTTTAAGATAAGTATAATATCTTTATAATTATCTCAGTAGATAAGCACAGTAAGTTTGCCAACTTATTATAATCTCCTCATATAAGTGGAATCATACAATATTCCTTTGTTAATATTTGCATAATAGTTTTCACTTAGCATAATGTTTTTCAAAGTTCATGTATTTTCTGTCATATATTAGAACCTCATTTTTTTATGGCTGAATAATCTATTGCAGATGCCCTTTGACTTATGATGGAGTTATGTCCTGGTAAACCCATTTTAAGTTGAAAATACTACAAATTGAAAATGTATTTAATACCCTGATAAACCCATTATAAGGTTGAAAATCATAAGTGAAACCACTACTAAGTCAGGGACCATCTGTGTATATATATATAATATATAATACATATCTATAACATATACAATGTTATATAAGATTATCATATATAAGATTGTCATAGATTATATAACAGATGATATATAATATATATCATATATGATTATATTATGTAATATATAAGATCATACATGATATCAGATATATGATATAACATCATATATACTCATATGAAATTGTACAGATTATATAATGTAGTATATGTAGGGTTATCTATTATAATATATGATTATCATATATCAGATTACATATTTAAATTATAACGTATAAGATAACATATTTATAATATACACACACACACACATGCATCACAGTTTGTTTATCCATTCATCTGTTGATAGACCCTTAGGTTGTTTCTACCTTTGACTATTGTAAATTGTGCTACACTGAACATTGGCATGGAATTATCTGTTTGAATATCTGTTTTCATTTCCTTTGGGTATATACCGTACAGTAGAATTACTGGATTATATGAAAATTCTATTACTAACTTTTTAAGGTATCACCAAACTGTTTTCCAGATTGGCTGTACCATTTTGCATTCCCACCAGGAGTGCGGAAGGGTTACAATTTCACCACATCCTTACCAACATTTGTTATTTTCTGTTTTTTTGATAATAGTCATCCTAATGCATATGATGTGATATCTTATTGTGGTTTTGATATGCATTTCCCTAATGACTAGGGATGTTTAACATCTTTTCATGTGCTTATTGGCCATTCGTATACTTTGTCTGGAGAGATGTCTTTTGAAAACCTTTGCCAGTTTTGAATTGAGTAATGGCTTTGTTTTGTTTTTTGGGGGGTTTTGAGTTATAGGAGTTCTTTATATATTCTAGACTTTGACCTTTAATTAGATGTATGATATGCAAATACTTTCTCCTTGTGATAGTATTTTTTGATGCTCAAAAGTTTTTAATTTGAGTAAGTCCAGTTTATATATTTTTATTTCTTTTGTGGCCTGTGTTTTTGTTGCCATATCCAATGAATCATGGCCAATCAAGAGTTGTATAGTTTTAGCTCTTCCATTTAGGTTTTTGATCTATTTTGAGTTAATTTTATATGGTGTAAGACAAAAAGTCCAACTTCATTCTTCTTTATGTTGATACCTAGTTTTCTCAATACCATGTGTTGAAAAGACTGCCTTTTCCCCATTAAATGGTCTTGGCACCCTTGTCAAAAATCATTTGACCATTTATGTCAACATTATTTCTATGCTCTTTGTTCTATTCCATTGGTCTATAGATCTGTCATTATACCAGTACCACATGTTTTTGCTTACTATAACTTTGTACTAAATTTTGACTCAGGGTTTACAATAATAATATCAACATTTGAAATCAGTGTGTGTAAGTCCTTTTGCCATGATTGTAAGTTTCCTGAGGCCTTCCCAGCCCTGCAGAACTGTAAGTCAACTAAACCTCTTTTCTTTATAAATTACCCAGTCTCAGGCAGTTCTTTGTGCATGCCCAAGACTAGCATGAGAATGGAATAATACAGTAATTTGGTACTCAGGGAGTGGGGCACTGCTATACGGATACCCGACAACGTGGAAGTGACTTTGGAACTGGGTAACAGGCAGAGGTTGGAACAATTTCGAGGGCTCAGAAGACAGGAAAATGTAGGAAAGTTTGGAACTTCCTAGAGACTTGGAAGGCTCAGAAGACAGGAAGATGTGGGAAAGTTTGGAACTTCCTGGAGACTTGTTGAATGGCTTTGACCAAAATGCTGATAGTGATATGGACAATGAAGTCAATGGCTGAGGTGGTCTTAGATGGAGATGAGCAACTTATTAGGAATTGGAGCAAAGGTAACTCTGCTGTGCTTTAGCAAAGAGACTGATGGCATTTTGCCACTACCCTGGAGATCTGTGGAACTTTGAACTTGAAAGAGATGATTTAGGATATCTGGTGGAAGAAATTTCTAAGCGGTAAAGTATTAAAGAGGAAACGGAGCATAAAAGTTTGGAAAATTTGGGCTGGGCGCTGTGGCTCACGCCTGTAATCCCAGCACTTTGGGAGGCCAAGGTAGGTGGATGTCGAGGTCAGGAGATTGAGACCATCCTGGCTAACTCGATGAAACCCTGTCTCTACTAAAAATACAAAAAATTAGCCGGGT
>NW_012107919.1:4861527-4901867 GCF_000951045.1 Mandrillus leucophaeus
CATTTTCTGGGGAGAAATTCAAGACAGCTACAGAAATTTGCATAAGTAACAAGGAGCCCAATGTTAATCACCAAGACAATGGGGAAAATGCCTCTAGGACGTGTCAGAGACCTTCATGGCAGCCCTTTCATCACAGGCCTCTAGAAGGAAAAAATGGTTTCCTGGGCAGGGCCCAGGGTTACCCCTGTTCTGTGCAGTCCTGGGGCATGGTGTCCTGCATCCCAGCTGTGTCAGCTCCAGCCATGGCTTAAAGGGTCAAATGTACAGCTTGGGCCATTGCTTCAGAGGGTGCAAGCCCCAAGCCATGGTGGCTTCCATGTGGTGTTGGGCCTGTGGGTGCACAGAAGTCAATAATTGAGGTGTGGGAACCTCCTCCTAGATTTCTGAGGATATATGGAAATGCCTGGATGTCCAGGCAGAAGTCTGCTGCAGGGGTGGAGCACTCATGGAGAACCTCTGCTAGAGCAATGAGGAAGGGAAATGTGAAGTTGAAGCCCCCACACAGAGTCCCCACAGGCACGGCCTAGTGGAGCTGTGAGAAGTGGCCCATGGTCCTCCAGATCCTGGAAAGGTAGATACACTTACAACTTGCACTGTGCACCTGGAAAAGCTGTAGACACTCAAAGCCAGCCCATGAAAGCAGCCAGGAGGGGAGCTGTACCCTGCAAAGCCATAGAGGCGGAGTTGCCCAAGGCCTTGGGAGCCCACCTTTTGCATCAGTGTGATCTGGATGTGAGACATGGAGTCAAAGGAGATTATTTTGGAATGTTAAGGTTTAAAGTCTTCTCTATTGGATTGTGGACTTGCATGGGGCCCATAGCCCCTTTGTTTTGGGCAATTTCTCCCATTTGGAATGGGTGTAGTTACCCAATGCTTGTACCCCCATTGTATCTAGGAAGTAACTAACTTGCTTTTGATTTTGCAGGCTCATAGGTGGAAGGGACTTGCCTTGTCTCAGATGAGACTTTGGACTTGGACTTTTGGGTTAATTCTGGAATGAGCTAAGATTTTAGGGAACTGTTGGAAAGGCATGATTGTGCTTTGAAATGTGAGGACATGAAATTTGGGCAGGGCTAGGGGTGGAATGATATGGGTTGATTATGCCCCCACCCATATGTCATCTTGAATTGTAGTTTCCATAATCCTCACATACCATGCAAGGGAATTGGTAGGAGGTAATTGAATCATGGGGGTGGTTACTCCCATACTGTTCTTGTGATAGTGAGTGAGTTCTCCTGAGATCTGATGGTTTCATAAGGGGCTTTCCCCTCTTTGCTCAGCACTTCTCCTTCCAGCCACCATGTGAAGAAGGATGCATTTGCTGCTTCTTCCACCATGATTGTAAGTTTCCTGAAGCCTCCCAAGCCCTGCAGAACTGTGAGTCAATTAAACCTCTGTTCTTTATAAATTACCCAGTCTTGGGCAGTTCTTTATAGCAGCATGAAAATGGAGTAATACAATTATTTTGGCTTTTCAGGGTCCCTTAACATTTTTTATAGACAAACTATAGGTATGCATCATCTTATTTGTGCTTCACTGTATCGAGCTTTGAAGAACTGCATTTTTTACAAATTGAAGATTTGTGACAACCCTGCAATTAGCAAGTCTGTTGGTGCCATTTTTCCTGTGGTATACATGCTCACTTTGTGTCTCTGTGTCACATTTTGATAATTCTTGCAGTATTTCAAACTTTCTCATCATTATTGTATCTGTGATGGTTATCTATGATCAGGATCTTTGATGTTGCTATTGTAATTGTTTTGAGGCACCAGAAACTGTGCCTATATAAGAATGTAAACTTAATCAGTAACTGTATGTGTGCTGACTGTTCTGTCAACCAGCTGTTCCCCCATCTCTCCTTCGCTGGCCTTCCAATTCACTCCCTATTCACTTCATTGTGTCACTGAGACATAACAGTATTGAAATTAGGACAATTAACCATGCAGTGATTTTTAAAGTGGTCTTTAAGTGTTCAAGTGAAAGAAAGCATTGCATATTTGTCACTTTAAATCAAAAGCTAGAAATGATTGAGCTCACCAAGGAAGGCTTGTTGAAAGCTGAGACAGGCCAAGAGGTAGGCCTCTTGCCAAACAGTTAAGCTATGAATGCAATAGGAAAAGTTCATAAACTCATGAATGATAAGAAAGAGAAACGACCTTATTGCTGATACAGAGAAAGTTTTAGTTGTCTTAATGGATCAAACCAGCCACAGTGTTCCTTCAAGTCAAAGCCTAATCCAGAGTAAGATCCTGTTTCTTTTCAATTCTATGAATGCTCAGAGAGGTGAGGAAGCAGTAGAAGAACATTTGAAAGATAGCAGATTGAAAGCCTAATCCAGAGTAAGATCCTGTTTCTTTTCAATTCTATGAAGGCTGAGAGAGGTGAGGAAGCTACAGAAGAACATTTGAAAGATTTGTGTTAATGAAGTTTAAGGAAAGAAGCCATAACATAAGTATGTGGCGAGCTGCAGGGAGTTACCTGTATCTAGCAAAGATAGTTGATATAGGTGTGTACACAAAGTAACACGTTTTCAATGTAGATTAAACAGCCTTCTGTTGGAAGCAGATGCTATCTAGGACTTTTCATAGCTGGAGAGAAGTCAATGCCTGGCTTTGAAGCTTCACAGGACAGACTCACTCTCCTAAGGGGATAATGGCAACTGGTGACTTTAAGTTGAAGCCAGTGCTATTTACCATTATGAAAATCCCAAGACCCTTAAGAATTATACTAAATCTACTCTGCCTGTTCTTTATAGACAGAACAGCAAAGCCTGGGTGGCAGCACATGTGTATGTAGCATGGTTTACTGAATATTTTAAAATGTGTGGGTCTCTCATGTATATCTAGAGGATCTCTGCCATTATAAGGGAATTCTTCAAAGATCCTTCCTGGATAACCTCATCTCTGTTCCTAGCTTCTGCTGAAAAGATTGATTGGACCTATTTGTCACATACCTAATCTCTTCAGAAAAGGTTTTTCAGCCACATCCTTGCCCCTTCTCCAGAGCTTGCTTTTAGCATCTTTTACAATTTAAATAGGTTAAGAAATCTCCAAATCATAGGTTTTTCTTTGCTTAACAATTTCTTCCTCAATTTATCTCTTTTCCCTCACATTTTACTATAAGCAGCCCGGAGAAAACAGTCTACGCCTTTAACACTTTGTTTGGAAATCTCCTCAGCTACGTATTCAAATTAATTGCTTACCAAATTCTACTTTTTGCTGCATAGTAGAACCCATTTCAGCCAAGTTTTCTGCCACTTTACAACAAGGACTGCTTTTTCTTTACTTTCCAATACGATGTTTCCAATACCATTTCCTTCTTGAGATTTCATCAGAAACCTTTTTAATGTTCCTATTTCTGTCAACATTCTGTTGATGATAATATATGTATTCTTTAAGGTGATAGAAGTTTTCTTTACCTCTTGTCTTCCTTCTGAGCCCTCAGCAGAGTTTTCTTAAGATTTCTTTTTCTACCAAAAATTTCTTCAAGGCAACCTAGGCTTTTTCTGTTTTTCTATTTTTAGGTATCTATCACAGCAACACTCCAGTTTTTGGTATGAAAATCTATGTTCTCTAAAATTACCATAACAAATGAACAAAAACTTGGTGACTTAACACACAAAGATTAATTGTCTCACAATTTTGGAGGTCAAAAATATGAAGTCAGGTTGTCAGCAGGGCCATATTTATTATGAAAACTCTAGGGGGGCATTCTTCTTTGCTTCTACAGCTTCTGGTGGCATTTTATTCCTTGCCCTGAGGCAGTGTAACTCTAGGCTGACTTCATTTTCATGTTGTTCTTTTCTCTGTGTCTTCCTATGTCCTTTTCTGTCTCTAATGAGGACATTCTCATTGGATTTAGGACCCTTTCTAATCTAGTATGATCTCACATTGGTCCTTAATTACATCTGCAAAGACCCTTTTTCCAGATAAGGTCATGTTCTGAGGTTCCAGGTGAATATGAATTTGGGTAGGGGAGGAAGGGAGGGGAAACATGTCTCAACTCACTATAGTCTCTTTCTAGGTAATTATATTATAAATGGTGTTGTATAATCTATGTACAAATATTAAAAAATTTCAAGGCTTGTGAATAATTATTATGACATTATTTTACAACCTACTAATACCTTTAATGTTTATGTTAGAGAGTGCTGAACAGGAAAATCACTTTTCTTCTCAGACTTTATAATATATATTAGAAGTAGGGGGTTTAATGTACCGCTTTTTGTTTTGTTTTTTTTTTTAACTGGAGTCTCGCTGTGTCACCAGGCTGGAGTGCAATGGTATGATCTCGGCTCACTGCAACCTCCGCCCCCTGGGTTCAAGTGATTCTTTTACCTCAGCCTCCCGAGTAGCTGGGATTACAGGTGCACCCCAACATGCCTGACTAATTTTTGTATTCTTAGTAGAGACAGGGTTTCACCATGTTGCCAGGATGATCTTGATCTCTTGACCTCGTGATCCACCCTCCTCGGCCTCCCAAAGTGCTGGGATTACAGGCATGTGCCTTTGCTTTTAATGTGGATATTGTACATTACATGCCCACATGTATATGAATAAATAGCTCTAAAGTTCTGTTGATTTAGAGAAGTTGGTTACTCAATATTTATTCACATCAATGTAGTAAGAGCCTAAATTATCTCTTTATTAGAATAGTGGTTGTCTCCAATTTTTTGGAATGATTGTGTGAGATTAGATTTCCTTGAAATTTTTGCATGTTTCAGGATCAAATTTAAAAACATTTAGCAAGTTCTTAAATAACTCAGAGGAAAAATTTTTATGAATAACAAATATAATTTAAGTGTATTTAGTTGTGTCTTCCAATTATGTGAGATTGTTAAGATTTTTAAGATCAAGCATGGTGCTTGTAAGTGGATGAAATGATATATTTAAACAGACTATTGTTACAGGAGAAAACTAATTTTTAAAGGTACCAGGATAAAAGAAAAAAAAAAGTGGTAGTGTCATAAAGAGAGGAGATTGAATTAAAAATTTGGATTGATACAGAAATGCATTACAAAAGAGGAGGAAGATAGATTGGCAGAAATGAAGAATTATCAGAAAAGTGAAATGTGTAAAAGCGAAGGCAAGAGATAAGACTAAGGAGAGCAAAAGATGATAAGTAATGCAACTAATAGTTTACTGCTAATGGGTAGAAGATTAATATATCAGAGTTTCTTTCAGCTTCAGTCAAATTGATGGTAATAATTAGAGTGAAACCATATTCTTTATATCATTCGCCCAAGGCAAACTGCTTATGTCATTTTGTTAGAAAATAGGAACCATTTTACATATTAATTAAATTTCAAGTAAATGTTATATTATTTGTATATTAATAATATATTGATACGTGATATTGTATATTATATAGATATATGCAATTACGTGTATTTAAAAGTGAATATGCATATATTGTTTTAAAGGCAAAAATCTGTTTTTTATGGTAGACACTGAAAAGTCACACGCAAACTCACACAAAGCAAACTTTAACATTCCAAATAAAACTAAAAATTTTTGGCTGGGCTCGGTGGCTCACGCCTGTAATCCCAGCACTTTGGGAGGCCGAGGCGGGCAGATCACGAGGTCAGGAAATCAAGAGCATCCTGGCTAACACGGTGAAACCCCGTCTCTACTAAAAATACAAAAAAATTAGCTGGGCGTGGTGGTGGGCGCCTGTAGTCTCAGTTACCCGGGAGGCTGAGGCGGGAGAATGGCCTGAACCTGGGAGGCGGAACTTGCAGTGAGCTGAGATCGTGCCCCAGCACTCCAGCCTGGGCGACAGAGCGAGACTCTGTCTCAAAAAAATATATATATATAAAATAAATAAAATAAAAAATGAAACATTTTTTCTTAATTATAAAAACTGAGATAGAATTATTATAGTTGACTATGAGGCCAGTTTTGACATCCAAGTCAGTATCAAACGTATTGTTTTGCCTTTGTCATATTATTACTGATCACGAGGGTTTTTTTACTGTATCACACACATTCCTCATATTCAGTACATATCTAGTTTAGTCTTATGTCACTAGTATTGTATTCTGCTTTTCTACTGCTTTTTTATTCTTAAAATTAACCTCAGGTATTCATGCTGACCTATAGAAGTTAATGTTTGCATCCTGTCTATATCTGAGTCTAGAAGAGTTTAATGAACTGTCAATGGTTGCCCTGTCAACTCATTTAACTCTTGGACCATAGTTCTTTCTAGGTTGATCTCATATAATCTATTAGCTATTATGTTCTTCTTTGAACTAAATTCTCTGATGGATAAAGGACTTTAATATTCTCTGTTTTTTTAAGTCATTTTTTCCAAAAGCGTGATCAAATTCCTGAATTCAAGATCTCATGGATCCATTAAGAGGAAGATGCACCTTTACAACTGTCATTCAGTCATAGTATATACTACTAATTCAACTCAATGTGGTTGAAAAAAGCCTTCTCTAAATAATTTTGATTTCCTGCTTAAGGATTCCTGAAATCATGGATCACCTACCTGTGCCTTGAGACATGTTTTAATTTTTTTTTTTTTCTGTAAGCCCTGCAACTTCCCTAAAAATTGAATGAATTATAGGACAGACCTATGGTAAGTGGGCTTTTTCCTCCTTTTTCTTCTGTCGGTTTCATGTTCAACTTAGCTCTTATGACTGTTGTAATGCTGCTCCCTGCTGGACACAATGTAATTTTGTAAAGTTGGCACTTAATAGATGGGCAAATAACTGGTTAGTTGGACCCACTAAGGAGAGGAATCCTTGCCTGCATTCACAAAAACCAATAGTATGCAACGAAAGCAACTATTATAAAGGTGCTATACCATTGCCATCATGTTGATACCTGAAGCCTGATGAAAGTACTGATAGTCTTGTTTCAAAATTTCATTGTCTGCTTCCTGTTGAACAGCATCTAAAAGTTGGAATAACTGAACACACTGAAGGATGCTTCTAGGTGATGAACCTTTGAGGATTTTGTAAATTGTGTGGGTTTTTTTTTTTTTTTTTGTAATGTAAGTTAGTTTGCTGGTGTTATTATATGGTCTGTAATAATTTCCATTCCCTATACTTTTGTTTTTCCAAAGAAAATATATAAAACTGCCCCAGTATAATTTACGTTAGACATTGTATATCTATGCTATAATCCAGCTATCATGTTTTCTAGTACTCACAGTGTGGTTTTCATCTGTATTGTCTGTGACTTGCCTATCATGGACCTTCATGTTGTATGCATACACAAGTGCTCCCAAAATTATTTTAAAATGTGTGAAGGTTAAAAGTGTGTTTCTTCCTACTTCAGGACTAAACTATTGTGTTTTTTGAAATGCAGCATGCCTCAAATTATTACCTGAATATCATTTGGAATTTTTTTTTAAAAGAGCATGCATTTTCTTGAAAAGAGTGACAGACAGAAATAACATGGAGCTGCTAAGCCAAGATCTAGCAGGATAACTGATCTTGTATTATTTAAAGGCCTGGTATTATTTTGTAGCTATTAAATAAGCCTCTGAAATCCGCTTTTAATTAGGATTGTGGAGAATTAGGCATAGTAACTTGTTTCTTCATTATTAAAATATTGCATTAAAAATTAGAAATGTAGTTCAAGGAAACTGTTGACAGCAGAAAGGAATCCTTCCTTTTTATAAAAATATATTAGTATTATTTTAGAAAGTATATAATTATAACTTTTTATTGTAAAATATAATGTTACAGGAACATAAATATATAATACAATGAATAATTATAAATTAAATATTTAGCAAGCATCTTTGTGATAATAGAGTATTACTGGCACCCCAGAAACTCTTGATATACTTTCTTTTCTTTAGAGGTAACCAATATCATGACTTTAATGGTAATTATTTATACAATTTCGAATATAATTTTGTCACTTTACATGTATTCCTAAGCAGTATGTTTACCTTTTTTTTTTGCCTCTTTTTAATCTTTATGGAATCATGTATTCTTTCTTCCTTCACTCAGCATTATGTTTTGAAGAGTTATCCATGTAGTTATGTGTAGTTTTATTTCATTCATTTTTGTTGTTATGTGTTATCCCTTTGAATTAAATGTGCTAGAATTTATTCATTCTTTCTGCTGTTGGTAGATCATTGACTTGTTTCTAGTATTTGATGACATTGCTGAGAATGTGTTTTAAAGAATATCCTGGTTACATATCATGTATACATTTCTTTATATCCTGACAGTAACAGTATTAAATGTTGGGGAAGATTCTAAAATGATTATCATTTCTTTTATTGTAGGCCTTACATATATAGTAAAGTGACATACAGTTTGAGATAGTTTAAATATAGAGTACATACAGATAGATCTAGTTATACTATTGATGTAGATACAGGACCTAATGTAGTAACCCTTTGTTTCATTTTGTTAGCACACTCATTCTATTTAGTAATATGTCATGCCTTCTATAACTCCTTCACTTTACTGATGAAGAAACTAAGGACTAGAGAGATTGAGTCACTTGAACAAGGCCATTTAGCAAATTGGAGCTAGAAACTAGACTAACCTGTCTACTTTGGCAGTTACAACTTAAAGTAAAATGAAATCAGGACATTTTCTTGAGTGTTCCAGTCATTTAAGTGAAAATATGCCTAAATAGCTTGCAGAAAAAAATCAGATATTCTTTTGGTTCTTAACTAAGAACTGGATTAGCATAGAAAGTCGCAAGTCTATCGCAAGGAGAGGTCATTACAAAAAAAAAAAAAAGGGAAAAAAAAGTTGCGCATCTAAAGCCCCCATAATGTTACTGCACTTTATCACAGTTCATCTTCTAAAGGGCAACCACTGTATATTCTGATTTTAACTGAGACTTTTACTTTGAGTACTTCATTCATTAGAAAAACGTACGTCTTTGTTCTGTTAAACAGAACACATTTTAAGGCTTTTTTTTAATGGCTCTGAGTTGTTACTGTGAACATCAGTCATTTTACAGAATTAAAGTTATTTCCTCAGAATTGTATGCTGTGTTGGACTGTTTTCTTCTAAATTATCCTAGCCTGATAAGCTTTTTTGTCCTCAGAGCTACTGTGATGTGTTTTCTCATTTGTTTTGTTTTCTTTTACATTTCTTAGGTGATTCTTGCTTTTTGTTGTCAGTGCCTTCTGTTTGACTCATATTTAAAATCAACGCGTTTGCCTAACATTATGTATTACTTAGGTGAAGGCTTAAGTACGATTCTGTCACATCTGCTGACTATAAGAGCAGAGAATGTGTGCTAGCATTTTAAAATTCATTTTGGTATCAGCAACTAGTCTAGCCACTTTGTTTTTACAGGATATTGAGATAACCTCAGACTGATTTCTGTCTGACTGACTGATTTCTGCCTAATATATATGCAGCATAGGTTGCGTATCCTTATTTGGGGAATAAATATGATCATTTACATGTTTTCCAGCAGAACAGTTGTGGCTTATTGAAACGGATTTACTTAAGGATGACTTCAAATAGGAAGTCCAGTGGACTTAGTGTTGGTTTTCCAATTATTAAATATTTGACAGGATAGACATTGAAATAAAAATAATACATTAGATGATATTACCTGTTAAAAATGGCAGTCATAAAGGTTAAATCACCTTTGAAATTATGGCTTTAAAAAATGTAGAAGTAACACAGATTTGACTTCATGAAAACATTTAAGTGGTTTAGGAAAACGTTCATTTAGAAGTGAAATGCATTTGACTTCTTATCCATTTATAAATTATTGAATGTGAATTTTTAAAAAAACTGGAGTAGGGAGTATACTTGTTTTTGGAGCACAGGAGATATTGGAAAGACAAATAGTTGCTATCCCAGCACATTTAGGCATTAATATGCTGATTTGCTGAGTTTGTATGAGGTTTGTTTTTTAATTTGAAAATTTATTTGCTTTTTTAAACTTACTAAGTCAGCAAATTTTACCCTTGCATCTGGGAAAAAAAATAAACCGAGAGCTTTATGTAGTTTATTGCAATGAGCACGTCTTTGGAAATTGCCTTACGAACAAAGTATTTTAGAGGCCCGAAGAGAGGAATAGCTTTTTTTCAGGATAAATCTGAGATGCATATGTTGTGGAAGTGCAAAATGATGCAACTCCTGTGGAATGCAAATTGACAATTTCTAGAAAAAGACCAATGCATTTACCTCATCTCAGTTCCAATTTTGGGAATTCATTACAGAAATTTTGGTGTGTACTTACAAAATAACATATGTATCGAAATTTTCATTATAACTTTGTGTGTGGTAGCAAAAGATTGGAAATTCCTTAGTGTCTATTGGCAATGTGTTGGTTAAATGAACTATGACGTAACTATACAATGAAATACTCTACAGCTGTTAAAAAAAGTGGATTTTTTCTATATGAAAATTTGGAAAGTTTTTCACATACCGTTGTTATTTGGAAAAAGCAGAATTCAAAACAATGTACAGTAAAGTGTGTTTTGTGTATATTGGGAGGGGAATAAAACCATATATTCATATTTGCTTGTATTTACATAACAAAATCTGTAAGTTTATACAAAATTTAAATCTTTGTGGGGATGAAGAAAATAGGGAAGATGGGACTTTTACTCTATATATATATCTTTTAGAGTAGTTTTAACTTTTGAATATGTTAATATGTTACTAGTTGAAAATAATTTTATTTGTAAATCAAATGAGAGTGAAAGAAAAGAGTAACCCTACTATATTTACTGTGAAATTAGCTATTTTTATTCTGTTTTTCCTAGAGCCTGGCAGATGGTAAGCGGTAAATAAATAAATATTTGTTATACAAATTAAACATAAACTATAATAATCTTTGGATGATCTTTCCTGGCTTATCTCTTAAAGCATCTTTTCAATATAAGAAAAAAAGTATTATAAATCATATATTGATTCTAGTATGGAAAGAAGGGAAATATTTAATTGGGAGATATGAGATGTATAGTTTATTATCAGATTATCATGAAGCTTTAGTGTGTATGGTATTGATATTAAAGAGTAAATTATATTTTAATTTCTCTGAAAAATTAAAATGAAAGTTTTCAAGGAAGTGCTATTAAATTAAGTAATACACATTCATGATTAACAAACTAAAGCTTATGAAATTTAGGAGGAAGAGTGAAAACGGCAAGCATGTATTCTGTATACTGCTTTCTGTACCACTTTAGTTTCCCACATATAAGGGCAAATCTTCAGTCCTGAGACTACTTTAAAAGCTGTGTTACAAGAGCAGTATCAGTTACTTCTAACATGAAGACTAGATATCTCTGAATACATGATTGGGTTCAGGGGAAGATAATAGGGTGAATGATTCTTATAAATGTCTTCCATTTATAAGCATCTAGGAAGTTAACTATGTAGTTGAAAATTTGGTTATTCAGATATATATGGTAAGAACCCTCAGTTTTCTCCCTCGGATTGTATACATGTCAGTTCCTAAATTTCTTATGACTAGGATTTTCACTATCTTTGTACATCTGTGTATTTTTATGTAAAAGTGACTTTAAAGAAAGCTACACGTACAGAAAAGTGCACACATTGTGAGTGGATAGCCTAATGAATTTTTCGTAAACCAAATACACCCATATAACCAGCACACAGATAAAGTAAAAGAACATTATCAGCACTCCAGAAGACACCTTCGTGTACCCTTCCAGTCACTATGTCCCCTCCCCAACAAGGATAATCACTGCCTTGAATTTTAATAGCAAAGATTCATTTTTCTTGTTTTTGTATTATATATAGAAAATTATACAGTATAATTTTTTATGTCTGGTTTCCTTTGTTCAACATTGTGTCTTAAGATTTATCCACATAGTTGTAGTTTGTTTTTATTGCTGCATGTAGTTGTGAATATATAACTATTATTTATCCATTCTACTGTTAGTGGACATTTGCGTGGTTTCTATATAATGCTTTTATGAACATTCTAATACATATTTCTTGAGTTATATATCTACACATCTCTTTTAGTGATATATGTAGGAGCAAAATTACCAGGTCAGCAGTATGTATATATGTTCAGCTTTAAGTAACAATGGTGAACAGTTTTCTAAAATGTTTGTATCAGGCTATATTTATAGTATGCAAGAGAGTTCTAGTTGCTCCACATGTTTCCAACACTCTTTTTTTCCCCCCATCTTTTTCATTTTTCCAATTCTGGTGGGTGCAAAGTAGTAAACCGTAATGATTTAACTTTATATTTCCCCGATTAATGAAGTTGAGTACTTTTTCATATGTATATGGGCTGTTTGGTTATTTTCTTCTGTGAAGTTCCTGTTCACTTCTTTGGCCTACTTTTCTGTTAGCCTATCTGTCATTTCCTTTGATTTGTGGGAGTTCTTTGTATATTCAAAATATGAGTCCTTCATTGGCTATAGGTATTGCAACTATTTCTTCCTATGAGGTTTGTCTTTTTACTCCCTTAATAGTGCTTTTAATGAACAGAAGTTTATGTCTTTAAAGTAGTCTAGTTCATCATTTATGTTTAGTGCTTTTTAATTCTTGTTTAAGAAATTTTTATCTACTTCAAGAATGTTTTATCTTCTTAGTTTTTCTTTAAAAACATTTTTGCTTTACCTTTTAGATTTAAAATTTCAGTCTGTATTTACATATTGTGGAGTTTTGCAGTACTTTTGGACTCAGTCTGTATCTGGAGACAAAAATGAGGTGGACTTAGGCCAATGACCGTAATTATGTACTTTCTACAAAATACTCCCTTAAGAAAACAGTGTGTTTATTCATGTTCACCTTATATGCAGTTTTAATGTACTATTTAGTTTGCCTTTAAGGAGAGTCTACTAGAGTATTAAGGGAGGAATTTTGGAGTGAAGAGGTAAATGTTATGATTTCTAATATTTTAAACAATAGTATTCATAAATATGTTTATTCATGAAATACACAATTTTGTAAAGTATTCACAGACACAATCCCTGTTACTTCATTTGGGCATCATCTTTAAAGCTTAGGATTTTAAATATACCTTTTTTTTAATTGAGGTAAAAATTAGGTTTTAACTTTTGTCACCAAATAAAAATAAAATGCTAGCTAGTTGAAAATTATTTTTATAAACTTCTTTTAAATTTTAAGTAAGATTTCTTGTGAAGTTATGAACGTTTATGAGGTCTTCAATTATTCTTTTTATTGTTCAAAAATGCTTTCACTATATGTTCTGACTATGAGCTATAATGTTGTAGAAAAGTGTTTTTGCATACCCTAATATTTTTGTTTTTATCTTGTCCATAATGTATATTATTAACTTCATAATTATTATATTACTTAATTTTATATTTATATTTCCTAATGAAAGTAATTGCCTATTTAAAAGTGTTTTTTTGTCTCCCATTACAGTGCCGAAATTCAAGGTGATTGTAATAACTCTTCACTAAGCATTTAGATATTTTTCACTTGTCAATTGCATTTTTTAGTTTAAAGCATCAAATTAAGTATTATTTTATCCTGGCTTTTATTTTAATTCATGCATTTAAAAACTGAAATTCAGATAAGAGATAGTTTGAAAATAAATTCAGTATATTATTTATGAGTGGAGCAACACATTAGCATTGGGTTCACAATAGATCATATCGCTTTATTCCATCTTACAAGCTTAGCAGCACAAACAGAATAATCAACATATTATTTGGCTGTCATCTGCTGAACAGAAACCAGAGATCACAAGGAGGTTTTCCCTAGCTGTGGTGATGGCCTTTTTGTTCCAAGCCCCCATCTGGGAGGGCCATGGTGTGTTATCATATGGAACGCGGGGTTTTCTGTAATCTGCTTAGCTGCACTGCAGTTTGAATCTTCATTCCATGTTTGTGTAATTTATAATTTTAATGAGACCATGGCTCTTGTGGGCTTTGAAATATATTAAAAGCTCTTTTGTGCATATGCTTTTGTTCTTGCTTAATAGGCTCAGTGTATTTAAAACTGATGAATTTTTATTCATGAATTTGGATGTCTGGAGATTAACTCAGACTGAATATCATTGCACTCATCTATTGATGGTTAGAAAGTTTTTTTGTTATTGTTATTATTTTGCTTTTGTGTGTGTGTATGTGCAATGTCTATGTGATACTTGTAACCAGAAAAGGAATAAACCTACATAGTTGTAAAAGGCAAAAAATAAGTAGCATGACTAGGTCATAAAAAATTGATTTAAATTTTATTCATCTTATTTATTGATACTCACATTTCAATTTCATCTTTAGCCTCAGTATTACAGATAAATATTATAAGGGAATAATTATGAAAAAGCAACTTTTAAAATGAGTTAGCACCTTAAGAACATGTTTATATTCAAATCATATTCCATTGTGTGACAAAGGTAGACTTTGTGTTTTAATTGTATAGTATCAGTTGTCATTCTAAATGAATAATTACATTTCTTGAATTAAATTATTTTCAGTTTTACTTATTTCTATAAAACCCTTTTTATTAAAGGATTTTTAAAAGAATTTCATTGATATGATGAAAAGACTAATAGAAAAGCCACCTACGAATAATTTATAATGTTGATCTTTTTATTTTGTGAATATTCTGAAGTATACTAAATGCCTCAAATCTCTGTAGTTACTACTTAAATGTACTTTAAAAATTTGAATATAACCAATTACAATAACAACGTAGAAAAAAGTTCATGCCTTTCTAGATCCAAACATGTTTTTTGAAGTTGCTATCTTTTGAGATCGATGAGGGAGTAACATAGACCTCACTAGTCTTTTATGAAATTGCTCAAGAGACAATTTTTTAAAAAACCTAAATTTACTGGACTAAAGCATTTGTAACTACATCACATCATTCTTTTTTTACACATTGATGGTCAGCAATTTGGCAGGTCTTCTCTTCTCCCACCCCCATCCTTAAACTGAAAATATGAAGTAGAAGCTAAAATGACAGGATTTCATACTTTCTTTTCTAAGCTTATCTACCAGATTTGACACTGGAATGTTCTTCCATAATTAACCCTCTGCTTCAGTATTTTTGTTAGTTGCACCATTTCATTTGGCTAAGGAACATATTATTGAAAATATAAGACCTGCTAAAGTGGTGCTGTCCATTAGAAATATAATATGAATCACATAATCAACTATGACCAAAATATTTTCAATATGTAATCAATATAAACATTAACAAAATACTTTCCCTTTTTTGTATTAAGTCTTCAAAGTCCAGTGTGTGTTTAATACTTACAGTACATCTCAATTTGGACTAGTCATCTTTCAAGTGGCCTCATAAGGCTAGTGGCTACCTTATTGAACAGTATAGTTCTAAAGTATTACACACTTGTAACAAAATATCATAACAAAAATATGTACTTTTTACATTTCTCATTATTTTTCTAGTAATATCCTAGTCAAGGTAACCAAAGAATATTCATGTGCTATGTAGTTGAAATTACATAAAGTTTTTTATAGCACTGATACCATTGGCTGATATCTTTCTCTGTGATACATAAAATCTGATTGTGTCACCTGACTGCTGAGTACCTATCAGACATTGTACAGATATGTTTAAAGAGATTGTAATGATGAGGTAATAATGACTAATGTAATAAATGTGGAGTGTTCCTCAAAAATTGTAGGCAAATCAAACTTGTCAAGTAAGCCATATTGTAAGTATACCAAGGAGCTTAGTTTTACAAGAATTCTATGGCAAATCTTAGTACTTTTTTTTTTATATATATAAAACTTACAACGTCTTCTCTTCACATCCTTAGATTTATTCTGGACAGGTTTTTGTGTAAATGTATATGAATCTCTCTTTTCATATAAATTTGCTTAGATAAGCTGGTATAGCTGTAAATGTAATGGGTGGAAGAAGCTGATTATAAAATATTTTCTAAATTTCTCTAGAATCCTACACATTTAAAATGTTCTGTACATATTTAAATGTAAGGAGAGATTTCTTCACTGATAACTATTTTAAAAACATATTGTTAAGAATTATAAAACCTTGAATTATAATAGATTTGAATTGATTCAAATATTTTAAAGTACAGTTATAAAATGAAGGAAATTCATGTAAAATACTGTAGGCATACATATTTTATTTAAAATGGTCATATATAATTGACCTTGCTCAAGTATGACTTAGAGAAAACTATATTTATGAAATCTCTGAGTTTTTCACATTTTCTAAATTTTGAGGGCTATGACCTAATTTTATGTAATATAATTTTTAGCTATTAGCCAATGCCTGCTGTAATCTTGGACTCACTTACGTTTTTATTGACTACTCCCTGTGACTCCTGCATTTAAAGTGTTGGCACAAAATGTTAAACTATTCTTTAAACAATACCTCTGGTTTCTTGGAGATGATAAATCTGTCCATTGATTTCCTAATTTTATTATGTACACAGTCAATTGTAATCCAAGATTATAGCAAACAAGATGTTAATTTCTAGACATAATCTATGTACATTTCAATTACAGAGCATGATTGTTATAGAAGCACAGAATAAAAAGGAATAACATTTGTGCTATCCTCACAGGAGCTGTCAATAAAAGATGTAATAGGGGATTTAGAAATCTGGAAATGGCCAACTAATTTATGTGAATCTATTTTATTTCAGCTAGAAAGACCAAGCTCTTTTTCGTCTGCACTGCATATTGCAGAGCACAGGCTGTCTATACAAAACCAGGCGGCTGCATATGGATAGTCCCTTGATATCATTCACTTGCTGTGTAATCTTATTATGCAAAGTTCTAATCTTCACCTAGAATGAATGCCTCTGGGTCAGAATATAGTCATATCAGGGTTTTTGAGGTCATGTTTTGTGATCCTTAGCTTATTCTTCTAAGTAGGGCTGGGATTTAAAGGGTATTCCCCAGATACTAGCAGAGATAGACAGCAGAACCTGCTGCCTTTTTGGAAGACAAGACCAACATGAGGTCCCTGGTAGGATTAAACTTGATTTGTAGCTGTAGGATTTTTTAACAGATGTATTATTGGACAGGGAATAGGAGGCCACCAGCACAGCAAAATTGAATCACGACTGACATTCTCAGGGAGTTTGCTGCCTGCTAAAACAGCAGCTGCATGTGGATTTGACTTCTTTCAGGTGAAGCGACTTCCAGTCATTTGGAAAGGATGGGATGAAAAGGAACCTTGGTGATAATTTTGATGTCTGCAAGATTTAGTACCAGTGTAATGGGATTATCGGTAACACCTTCACTGCAGAAAAAGCCACCTGGTGCTATAACTGGCAGCAACTGAGAACTAATCCTTTCCCATCTCTTGGATGTCATTCATGAAGCTCAAAGCTATTTCTACCCTGCTAACTGTAATTAATTTTATAAACAACAACAACAACAAAAAATCAGGTGATCAACGCAAAGAATATGCTTTTTATAGTATGTAACCTTATTTTAAGCTATATGACTTAAAATTATGCAAGACACATACAAACTGTAAGCTATATGATCCAAAATTTATTAAGCTATTGAAATGGAAAAGTTGATTAATGATGTCTTGGTTTTTTTAGTTGAAGGACATAAATTATTTACTATTGGTAACAATTCATATTTGAGATCATATATTAATTTAAGTAGTTTTATATTCTTTTGGCCATAGAGCCACTATGAAATTAATCAAAATGTCTAGCTGTAAGGAATTGAAATAATTTGTTTTGTCATATGTTTTACCTGTTTTTGATGCTTCAGTTGCTATTGATGCAATGTTTTTGGATAAATGTTTTGAATAAAACATAATTTGAAATATATAGACACCTATATTTTTTGTAATGAAGGTATTGCTAGCTGAAACTGCTGATGAAAGGGCTTTTGGTGAAAGTATATGATTTTAATATATAAAAGTGTAGAGTAAATAGGAATACTGAATGACGTATTTTTTAAAATCAGTGATTCTTAGGTAACTTTTCCTTTAGATGGAGGTTTAGTTGTTTGCTTAAAACTTGGGTGTTAGTTAATTGATTTTTTTAGCTTTTATTTCATCTAAAAACTTTATCAAATACTTTGGTTAGAGGTGTTAATTATTTTAATATTTTTCTCTAACACGATCCAATATAAACTGAGAGAAAATGAAGTGAAATTATCCCATCAGTCACCCAAACAGTATGCAATGTAACTGCCAAGACTAGAAAAGATAATTAGTGTTGTCAGTGTTATGATCTTAGAGTACTTAATTTAAAAATATTTATTCATAGAACTTGATTTTTATCTCATAGCTTTTTTGTTTAGTGGCTTTATCTTTTAAAAAATAAATTATACAGCCTCAGTCTAAACTTTAACATTTTAACTAAATATAGGTGACTAAAGTATTTTCTTGAAATTATAAAAATATTTAAAATATAACCAATATTATACCTGATGTACACCATTAATGTACTACCACCTCTGTTTATGTGTGGTACCTTTTATTATTTTCCATATAAGGTCTTTACTAGAAAAGTCAGCAAATATAATGAATTTATACAGAGTTCTTGGGTTTGGTTTAACCGGTTCCAAGCTATTGTATTTCAAATTGTATTTCCAAACTTTAACCACATTTTGAATGAATGAATGAGAAAGCTTGTCGATATTTCCAGTAAACTGCATTGTGTTACTTTATAAAGGATGACTTTTGCCTTCTATTTGTATTTTTGCTGTTTGAAAAAATTTTTATTTTATTATGATGAAAGAAGCTATCCATGAAGTAAATGGACTTAAATCTTTTTCTTATCCTCATAATAAAATTACTTACTTTAAATCTAAAATATTTGGTTTATGTGTAATTTCACATTATTTTGCCAGGTAGGCTATTATCTCAGCATAACTCTCTGTGGTAATTTGTAGTATTATGTATTTATTTTTAAAGTAGTTTTGAATTCAAAATAGAATTTGTCTGGAAGCTTTTATTAAACCTGGTCAGTATTTGCTTTTTTACTTTTTATTCAGTATTTACCGAACAGCTCTTGAGAGTCAGTATTTTTTCCTTCTCCATTCTAAGGGTCATTCTTATTTGATTAGAGATGGTTATTTTCTTTGGAAAGTCTCGAATAAACTCATCTGAAGTAAATTCAACATAAAACATAAGATCTTCTCAATGGTATACATTCTTTTCATAAAAATATAGGTTATTTGAATTTTAATATCTGTTGATAACTTATAAGAAATTTGGCTTATCTTAAAAAGATAGATACTAATTTGCAGCACAGGCAGCTCATGATGTCAATAAGACTTAAGGGAATTATTTTGGGAGATGAGAGTGGGATATAGGATGAAATGAGAAGAAATGTTTTAGAAAGAATGGTAAGTCAGGTATAACAAAAGAATAAGGTGGGGCTGGGCATGGTGGCACCCACCTCTGGTCCCAGACACTCGAGAGGCTGTAGTGGGAGGATTCTTTGAGCCCAGGAGTTGGAGGCTGATCGCTCTAAAAGTGTTCATGAACTGTGGCACAGCGAGGGTTAGCCTATGATAATGCTAAATGACATTTCTTTTTGAATTAATATTCTTCCACTGTTATTCATACAACTGCTATATTGCTTTGAAATAGATCATTTAGTAGTTGGATTACTGGTGAATGAGTGTGTTTGTTTTGGTATTTTACTTTTTGGAAGGTGATACTTTGTTATATTAAAATGATCAACTGCTTATTCTTTGTAAATACAAGATGAGTTTCAATTTTGGTTATATGTAAAAATGTGAAATTCAGAAAATACCACTGGACTGATGAAATACATTGAAGTATTAGCATTATAATGTTTACTTGATGAAAGTTTATAGAATTATCCCAAAATTAACATTCACTTTAAAGATAATGAATGGATAAATTTTGTCAAGTCTCTGAAAATATTGAGTATGCGTAAGGACAGGATAAAGTCCTTTACTGGACTTCCTTCCTGGGAGCTTTTTAAAACTGTGGTATCTGCAGCTGGAGATTCTCTTTCATTAGCTCTGTGATGTAGGATGAGAATCATAGGAATCGCAGGGAGCCTGGGAATTTGGATTTTTAGTTTTTAATTTTGGTTGTTATTAGGTTTTCATGTTATTTTGATGCTGCAGTCAAATTTGAAGCAGTATTCACTGCTTTAAACCTTAGAGTAATGGCAGTTATTTCCTCTGCTGATGAGACAAAATAAACAGGTTTGGTGTGTTTTTCTAATTCTTTTTGGACAGGGTCTTGCTTTGTTGCCCAGGCTGGAGTGCAGTGGTAAGATCATGGCCCACCTCAACCTTAACCTCCTGGGCTCAAGTAATCCTCCCAAGTAGCTGGGACTACAGGTGTGCACCTCATGCCCAGCTAATTTTTTAATTCAAAATGAAGAGGTTTTAATAAAGTCTTCAGAGATTATGAGGGTATCAGTGCCTTGAGTTTACAGTTTTAGAAAATAAAAAACAATCTCTATACAAATCTTACAGTAGATTTAACACTTACGGATTTGAACAATTCATGAGCAGCCCGAAGGTGATTTTGAAATGGCAGGAATTTGAATTACTTTGATGGAGACTTTGCTGTGTGAGAGTGAATTATGTAGCTATTGAGCAGAGTATACTACTCAGCATAATGAGTCTTTGTTGTTCTCTACTTGTCACAATAACTTCTTCTTAGGATCTTAAGTGGACATATATCTCTCAGTTACCTTTTACGCATTATTCTATGGGGAAAATGGATTTTGTGTAATTATTCTTGTCTTTGAACATCTCCAAGGTCCCAGAAATGTCAAAATCTACTATTTTTTCTTTCCCAAATGAAGGTAAATGTGGCAAACTATGATGTAATTTGTTTTCTCCTTCCCTATCTAACTTGTTTCTGCTCACCCTTTCTTAATGTGAACACTTCTTTAGATGCTAATTTATTCTCAAACTCTGTTCCTCTATCAGAACAAAAATACATTAATGACATTAAATCATTTCTGTGATTGCTTATACTTAAGAATGAATGAATTTATGCAAACTGATGGTCTTAGTTAACATTTGACATATATATATAATGTATTTTTATATACATGTGTATATATATATTTTTCCTATTTCTGAAACAAAATGCTTTCTCTTTTCAAAGGCATTTCAGACCTGAACAATCAGTTGGACAACTTCTTTGTGGCTTTGGGTATTCTGAAATTACTCTTAAGTCTACTTCAGTGATTGGATCCAAATCAGAATCTTAGAATTGGATGCCTGTGCCCAGAAATTTCTAAAGATGGAGGAATCTCTAATTTTTTTTCAGCTTCTTAGGTTCACTCTGCTCAATCTTTTTAGCTGGTTTTAACATCAGTCCTACCTCTATCTTTCCTGTGTGTCTCTATTCCCAGATGCCTATTTTATAGTATCCAAAAATTTTTTTCATTTAAATTGAGAGGCAGTATGGTGTAGTGTTGGATGTTAGACCCAAACAGCTTCATTTTGAATTATGGCCGGGCCTCTAATAAGCTGCATGACTTTGAATAGTTCCTTCATCTCTCTGCGCCTCAATTTCTTTATCTGAAAAATGAAATACCTAAGGGGCCGGGCGCAGTGGCTCATGCCTGTAATCCCAGCACTTTGGGAGGCCAAGGCGGGCGGATCACAAGGTCAGGAGATCAAGACCATCCTGGCTAACATGGTGAAATCCTGTCTCTACTAAAAATACAAAAAATTAGCCAGGCGAGGTGGCGCACGCCTGTAGTCCCAGCTACTCGGGAGGCTGAGGCAGGAGAATGGCGTGAACCCAGGAGGGGGAGCTGGCAGTGAGCCGAGATTGTGCCACTGCACTCCAGCCTGAGCCACAGAGTGAGACTTCGTCTCAAAAAAAATTTTTTTTTTAAAAAAGAGATGTCTAAGTTCTCATAGGGTTATTCTAAGGATTAAACGAGTTAATATATGTAAAGTAATGAAGAATCTCTTAAAAGATTTCTGTGAAGGATCCTCCGATACTTCTTTTGCTATATGACACAGTCACAATTTTTATGGTGCTTTTCACTTTTTCCCTAGCTTTTCTATTATTTGAAAGAATATATAGGTTCCCCTTTAAAGAAATAGGTTCTCTACATTAATGACTCAGTTTTTTTTTTAATGTAAATGTGATAGGGAATTTAAAAAGTAACAGATTCTGAATTTTTTGATGCCCAAGCTTCCCAAATTTTTTCACGGCACACATGTTACATGGTAAGTTATACAACATATAGTAGTAAATGACTGGATAACTAGGGCTGCCCAAGGCTGGCAATGGCTATTGGTCACCAAGAGCTTAGAGCAGTCACTTGGAGGACTTGTTAAAATACAGATTGCTAAACAACACTTCCTAAGTTTCTGATTCTAATAAAGTTTGTATTTAACCAAATCAGTTTGAAGATGATGCCATTGATGCTGGTCTGAGGAATCACAGTTTAGTAGTTACTTCTTTAATGTTCTGTATCCTGGTGTGGTAGGTAGAATAATGGCCCTCCAAAGATGTCTGCATCCTAATCCCCAGAACCTTTGAACATGTTACCTTACATGGCAAAGGGACTTCACAGATGTGATTAAGTTAAGGACTTTGAGATCATTGTGAATTATCTAGTTGGGCTCAGTGTAATCACCAGGGTCCTTAAAAGAGTAAAAAGGTGGCAAGAGAGAGAGAAAAACAGACAGACAGACAGACAGAGGAAGAAGTGACCATGGAATAATGGCCAGGGAGATTAAAGACTTTGAGATTGAACAAAGGGGCTATGAGTAAAGGAATGTTAGTGCTTCTAGAAGTTGGGAAAGGTAAGGAAATGGATTCTCCCCTAAACCCTTTAGAAAGAAATAGTCTTGATTTTTTAGCCCAGTGGTACCCATGTTAGACTTCTGACCTATCAACTGTAAGATTATAAATTTGTGTTGTTTTAAGCCACTAAGTTTATGGTAATTTGTTGGCACCAATAGAATACTAGTACATCTGTAACCAGTTCTGTTTACCAGTTCGCTTTGTGCTAAAAGTTCCCAGTCTTAGCTCATGACATCAGCTCATAACAAAGAGTAAATAAAAACACAAAAGGCAAGAGCTCCCTTATTTTTCTACCATCAAACTGTCAAAACTACCAGTATGTTAACCCATGTTTTTCTTCCCTTTTATTACATTGGAGGAAGTACCCAAACTTCTATCAAAACCTGATCTGTTGGCCTTTGTTTGATCTCATTCTCTATTGCCCTGTTTTTTTTTAAATTGAAGTTATATATATGTATATGTGTGTGTGTGTATATATATGTATGTATAATTTAGCATCTAAATATATATATTTTAATTTAGCATGTTTAAGATGGAGAGCACCCCTTCAATGATTAGGAGAGACACAAGATGGAAATAATGGTTTTATTACTCATAGGTCCAGGGTACGTGATATACCTGGAGGCCATACGCGGAGGTCAGGGAGCACTTCAGAGGGAAGGAGACGGAGAGAGATCCATGGGTTAATGCCTTCATTGAGGTCTAAGGCCTTATCCAAACAGGTTTCTCACTGGGCGATTTTTCTTTAACACTTAATAATTGTATACATTTATGGTACAGTATGATTTTGATACATATGTACAATGTATAATGATCAAATCAGAGTAATTAACATATCTGTCACCTCAAATATTTATCATTTCTCTGTTGGGAATGTTAAAAATCTTATAGCTCTTCGAAAATATGCCCTAAATTATTGTTAACTGTAGTCACCTTCCAGTGCAATAGAACAGTAGAATTTATTTCTCCTATGTAGCTGTAATTTTGCATCTGCTAGCCAATCCCTTCCTATCGTGTCTCACACTTTTCAGCCTCTAGTAATCACTATTCTATCTCCTTCTGTGAAATCAACTTTTTTAGCTTTCATGTATGAGTGAGAACATATGATATTTGTCTTTCTATGCCTGGCTTATTTCAGTAACAGAATTATCCTCCAGGCTCATACATTTTACCTTGTTTGACAGGATTTCATTGGTTTTTGTGGCTGAATAGTATTCCATTGTGTATATATACCACATTTTCTTTATTCATTAATCTGTTGGACATGTAAGTTGATTCCAAATCTTGACTGTTGTGAATAGTGCTGCAATAAACATAGGAGTGCAGACATCTCTTCAACATACTGATTTCCTTTCTCTTGGATATACACCCAGTAGTGGAATTGCTGGGTCGTATGGTAGTTCTATTTTTTAGTGTTCTTTTTTATATATGTTTTATGTCCTGTAAAACATTTTTGTTAGTCTTAAACAGCATCAGTATCTTTATCCAAATATGTATGTACTCTTCAGTTCTCTTCCTTCCTTCTTGGATTTGCCTAATTCTTTTGTTTGTTTGTTTTGTTTTGAGACGGAGTTTCGCTCTTTTTGCCCAGGCTGGAGTGCAATGGCATTATCTCGACTCACTGTGACCTCCACCTCAAGCGATTCTCCTGCCTCAGCCTCCCGAGTAGCTGGGATTACAGGCATGTGCCGCCACACCTGTCTAATTTTGTATTTTTAGTAGAGATGGGGTTTAGTTGCTCCATGTTGGTCAGGCTGGTCTCCAACTCCTGACATCAGGTGATCCCCCCTCCTCGGCCTCCCAAAGAGTTGGATTACAGGCATGAGCCACCGCACCCGGCCCATTTGCCAAATTCTATCTGACAACATTTTGTTTTTGGTTGAATTATTCCTGTTAGTATATATATTATTACAGTTGTGCTGGCAAAAATATTCGCAAAACTTGTTTTCTGAAAGTGTTTTTATTTTTTTCTTTAGCTTTTGAGGTATATTTTCATCAGGCATAGAATTATAGTTTGGTGATTTTCATACTTTAAAAATGCCATTTTATTTTATTCTCGTTTTAATTATTTCTTATGTAAAGGTAGCCATTCCATTTTGTTGAAGAGACAAAATTGTTTCTTTGAAAATAAGGTAAATTTCTGGCCAATTTTAAACTTTTCTCATTGTCTTTTTCAGCATCTTGACTATACTGTGCCTGGATGTATCTGTGTGTTTTGTGTTTATCCTGTTCATGGTTTGTAGAATTTCTTGAGTTTGTCATCAATTTGGAAAGTTACCTACCAGTATTTCTTCAAAATATTGCTTCTGTCCTATTCTTGGTCCCTCTCCTTTAGGTCTCTGATTATATTAATACTGTTTCTCCTGGATCGTGTACCTGCTTTCCTCTGTGTCCTTCAGTCTTATTACTTTCTCCCAACTTGCCCAGTTCACTTGTCTTCTGTTAGGCTGAGCCTAGTAGGCAGAATCTGCCGGTAGATTCATGTAATGCATTAATTTTAGTTATTGTATTTTATTTTGTAGTATTATGTTGTGTATAATTTCCACTTGATTTTTAATAGATTTTTGGTCACTGCTGACTTTTATCTTTCCTTCTGTTTTTTTTGAATGTTAATCATGGTTATTTTAAAGTGTTCATATGTTAAGTTCAATACCTGAATCATCTGTTGCTCTCTTTCTGTTTTGTAATTTTTTTTCTCTTGGCTTTCAGTCATTTGATTCTATTTTATAACGTGCTTTGATTGAATGCAATCTGTTGGTACTATTTTATAGAATGCTTATAATCTTTGATTGAATTAAACTAAAAATTATAGTAGCCCAATTTTTTAAATGGGCAAAGTGTTTGAGTAGACATTTTTCAAAAGAATAGTGATCAATACAATAAACACATGAAAGAGGTGCTTATGAATATTTTGTTATTAAGGAAATGCAAATTAAAGCCACAGTGAGATTCATACTCACTGGGATGGCTACAATCAAAACATGGATGGTAACAAATGTTGGCAAGGATGTGGAGAAATTGGAAACCTTATGCATTACTAGTAAAAATGTACAGTGGTGCAATTGCTTTGGAAAACAGTTTGGTCGTTCTTCAGAAAGTTAAATGCAGCATTGTCTTTAATGGCATTTTCATTAGAGAAATCTTTTCTGATTCATCCTAAAGAAAGTATGCCTCACCCATTGTTCTGTATCACTTTACTATATTTTTCTTTACAGAAATTTACTTAATGTATTTATGTATTTATTTGTTTACTTTGTGTATATATGATATCTGCCCCACTATACTATAAGCTGTATGAGAGAAGGCATCGTGTTCACTACTGTATTCCCAGGGCTGAACACAGTTATCTGGTACATAGTAGTAGCTTAATAAGTATTTGTTGAATGAATGAAGTCACACTTTTTCCCCCAAGTGTTTGTTTTTTAGAAGTTTTATTCTACCAACAAAGCTGAGAAAAATAGTGCAGTGCACATTTGTATACACTTCACTTGGATTTAACAATGAACATTTGCCACATTAGCTTTCTATCTTCCTCCATATGTAATATATCCGTGTGTGTGTATATATGTGTATGTATCAATTTGTCTTCATCTCTATACATGATTTTTAGCAGTAGAAGTGAACCATATGAAAGGAAGTTGCAGTCATAGCATTTTTCTCAAAATAATTCCTTGTTTATCTCCTATGAACAAGGTCATTCTACTACATAGCATGATATTGTTAAGAAGTTTAACACTGAAACAGTGATATATTTTTATGTACAATATTCAGATTTACCCAGTTGTCCCCATGTCTTTCATAGCTTTCTTTTTCCTTTTGCTCCAGGATCCAATTCGAGATTTCATATTGTATTTGGTTGTTGTGTCCTTCTATTTTCTTGTAATTGAAAATAGTACTCTTAGTATTATTTTTCCTTTCATTAAATTTATACTTTTTAAGTGTTCAAGCTGGTTGTCTTGTTGAATGTCTGCAATATGGATATGTCTTGATTGTTCATGATCATATTTAGGTTACACATTTTCGGCAAGAATGGTACACAGATGATGATGTACTTGTCATTCCATTGGTAAGAGGCTACATGATATCAGTATGCTGCTAAATTTGGTCATTTAGTTAAGATAGTGTTTACCAGATCTTCCCATTGTAAAGATACCTTGTTCCCTTTGTAAAAAAAAAAAAAAATCTACTTTGATACTTTTCAAATATCCTGTTGACCAACAATGTTTCACTCAGTGTATTTTAGCATGCATCAATGGCCCTTGTCTGAATCAGTTATTATACTGGTGATAATTTTATCATTCCTTCTACATTTATTAGCTGTCATGTTTTGATAAAGAACTTTCCCTGTCCCCAACACATGCATCTTTTTAAAAATTTCATTTTTAATTTAATGTATTATCAATTACTGTTACTATTTTTAGGCTTATATTGTCCCAAATTTAATGTATTATCAATTACTGTTAACTATTTTTAGGCTTATATTGTCCCGAATTTGGCCATTGGATGACCCCTGAGAATGGTTCCTTTGTTTGCATCAGTCTTTGAGCACTGACTGTTCTGCTCTGCTCTAAATATTTCTAAGAATACTTAGAAACCAAAAATGTGGGCACTAAGAGTGCTCATAATTACTACAGTGTCATTGCTTCTTACAATGGCCTTTTCACAGTGGACAGAGCTAGGATGACATTTTTAAATAGGCAAACAGACAAATATATACATGTTTATTTAAGTAAATTTGTTTTGATAACTCAAGTTTATCCTTAAGGTCCCTTTACATATTTGTTGCTTCTTTTTCTCACAATGAAAAACAACTTAAATATTTGCTCACTTTTACTATCTGAAATATATATAAAATACTACAACCAACAACAACTTACTAAGATACGTTCTAGATTACTTTCAGTGTTTTTCCTTTTGTATTTAGTTGGTATGTAATAAATGTATTTATTACTGGGATACAGTGATATTTTGTTACATGTATACATTATATAATGATCAAATTGGGGTAATTAGCATATTTACCTCAAACACATCATTTCTTTATATTGTGAACAGTGAAGATCTTCTTGTAGCTTTTTGAAAATATACAATAAATTATAGTTAACCGTATTCACCCAACAGTGCTGCAGAAGGCAGGAACTCATTCCTCCTGTCTAGCTGTAATTTTGTGTCCATTAACCAACTTCTCATTCTCCCCTCCTACCTCCCTTTCCCAGCCTCTGATACCCATATTTCTACACTATACTTCCATAGGCTCAATTTTTTTTTAAGCTCCTGCAGATGAGTGAAAACGTAAGGTATTTTTCTTCCTGTGCCAGATTTATTTCTCTTAACATAATGTGCCCCAGGGTCATTCATATTGCCTTGAATAACAGGATTTCATTCTCCTTGTGGCTGAATAATATTCCATTGTGTATGTATAGCATGTTTTTCTTTATCCGTTCATCTGATGGATATTTCAGTTGATTCTATGTCTTAGCTATTGTGAATAGTAGCTAAGCTGCAATAAACATGGGGATGTAGGTATCCCTTTGATATACTGATTTCCTTTATTTTGGATTAATACCCAGTAGCAGGATTGCGAGAATTATTTTTTGATTCGCTTTTGAGTTTTTAAAGAAACCTCCACACTGTTTTCCATAATGACTGTACTAATTTACATTCCCACTAACAGGGTATATGAATTTTCTTTTCTCCACATCCTTGCCAGCACTTACTTTGTCTTATTTGATAATAATCTAACTGGGGTAAGATGATACCTGATTATAGTTTTGACTTGCATTTCCCTGAAGATTAGTGATGTTGAGCATATTTTTATATATTTGTTGGCCATTTGTATGTTTTCTTTTGAAAAATATCTATTAAGATCATTTGTCCACTTTTTAATTGGGTTATTTGGTTTTTTGCTGTTGAGTTCCTTGTATATTCTGAATATTAGTCCATATCGGATGCATAGTTTGCAAATATTTTCTCCCATTCGACATGTTGTCTTTTTACTTTATTATTTTCATTGCTGAGCAGAAGCGTTTTAGTTTAAATCCCATTTGTCTATTTTTGTTCTTTCTTGCTTGTTCTTTTGATTTCTTAGCCATAAAATCTTTGACTAGATCAATGTCTTGAAGTGTTTCCCTTATAGTATTATGGTTTGATCTTATTTATAAGTCTGTAATTTATTTTAAGTTGATTTTTATATATGGTTAGAGATATGGGGACTAATTTTGTCCTTCTGCATGTGGATATCCAAATTTTCGAGCACCATTTATTGAAGAGATGTCCTTTCTCCAGTGTATGCTCCTGGCACCTTGTCAAAAATCAGTTGGCTGTAAATACATGGATTTATTTCTGGGTTCTCTGTTCTGTCCCATTGGTCTATGTGTTTTTATAGCAATACCATGCTGTTTTGGTTACTGTAGCTTTGTAGTGTATTTTAAAGTCAGGTAGTGTAATACCATCAGCTTTACTCATTTTGCTCAATATTGCTTTGGTTATTTGGGGTCTTGTGGTTCTGTATGAATTTTAGGATTGTTTTCTAATTCTGTGAAAAATGACTTTGGCATATTGATAGAGATTGCATTGAATCTTTAGATCACATTGGGTAGTATGGTCATTTTAACAATATTAATTCTTATAATCCATGAGTATGGGCTGTCTTTCCATTTTTATTTTTTATGTCCTCTTCAATTCTTTCAGTGTTTTTGTAGTTTTCATTTTAGAGGTCTTTCACCTCCTTGGGTAAATTTATTCCTAGTTATATTTTTAATGTTTTATAGCTATTTTAAGTGGGATTGCTTTATTGATCCCATTGATTTCTTATTCAGCTAGATCATTCCTGGTGAATAAAATGCCACTAATTTTTGTATGTCGACTTTGTATCCTGCAACCTTATTGAATTCATTTATCAGTTCTAAAAGTATTTGTGGTGAAGTCTTTAGATTTTTCTATATATAAGATCATGTCATCCATAACCAGGATAGTTACTTCCTCTTTTTCAATTTGGATGCCCTTTATTTCTTTATTTTGCCTAATTGCTGTGGCTGAGACTTCCATTACTATGTTGAATAAGGGTGATTAAAGTGGGCATCCGTGTCTTGTTCCAGATCTTAGAGGACAGGCTTTCAGCTTTTTCCCCATTAAGTATGATATTAGCTGTGGGTTTGTCATATATTGCCTTTTATTGTTTTGATGTATGTTCCTTCTTTGCCTAATTTCTTGAGAGTTTGTATCATGAAGTGATGTTGAAATTTATCAAATGCTTTTTCTGCGTCTATTGAGATCATTTTATGGTTTTTGTTCTTCATTCTGTTGATGTGTTATATCACGCTGTTTGATTGGCATGTGTTGAACCATCCTTGCATCCCTGGGATAAATCCCACCTGATTGTGGTGTATTATCTCTTTAATGTGTTGTTGGGTTTGGTTTGCTAGTATTTTGTTGAGGATTGTTGCATCTGAGCTCACTGGCATTTTGGCCTGTAGTTTCTCTTTTCCTGTGTCTGGTTTGGGCATTAGGGCAATGCTGACCTGAATGAATTAGGAAGAATTCCCTCAATTTCCAGTTTTTTGGAATAGTTTGAGAAGAATTGGTGTTGGTTCTTTTTTATATGTTTGGAAGAATTCAGAGGTAAAGCCATCTGATGCTGGGCTTTTCTTTGTTGGGAGACCTTTTATTACTGGCTTCATCCTATACCAACTTTGTGATGATAATAAGCCAGTTACTTTACTAGTCTTAGGCTTTTTTTGGTCTTGTCTATAAATTGAGGATGATAATAATATCTATCTTACAGAGGTATTATATGTAAATCTTGACATGTTAAGCAGATGTTACAAACTATTATTGATGTATTTTAATAAATTTAATTTGAGAACAGTATATTGTAGCCTAGGCCTAAGGGTTAGGCTATTAGTTGAGAAATGCATGATACATAGTTGTGACAGTTAAATAGGGAGGACAGATATTAGAAATATTTTAGATGAATAATATTTTAAAATTTTATATAGCTCTTAAAAATCTTTAAATGGTACTTTATGCTGTTGTTTCATAGTATGTCTGTGTTCCTTCTGTTACATCAATAGTTAATAACTCACAAATGAATGTAACTTTATAATTTATAAAGTACTTTGACATATGTTGCTGAATTTGATTCTAAGAATCATTCTATGAGAGATTATTTCTACTAGGCCCCACAGAGATTAAGTAGTTTGTTGAAGATTATACAAGTTAGTAAAAGAACCAGTGTGAAACTTGAATCTCCATATTCCTATTCTAGTGATTTCTCCATTATTTTCTATTACATGGCAAGAAGTAATATATAGCAAGGAACAAATGTGAAAAACTGTTATTAGTCCTTTCAAAGAGTTACTATCTTTTTTAAGCATCTGCCTTAATAGAAGAAATAACCAAGACATGGAAGGGGACAGACTAATTTAGAATCTACTAATTATATAATTCATATATAGACCTAGTGGCATTTGAATATAAACTTTGGTAAATCTAAATATTTAGTGGCTGCAATTTGCCATAATATCATTAGTAGAACTGATAATAAACTCTTGCTTTCCTGCACCAAATTGTATTAGGCACTTAGTACATTTTGGGTGATTGTAAAATATTTTACAATAGAGCTGTTTCTTAAATGTTTTTAAATAGTATTGATCATGAAACTTTTTGAAATTTACCATCAGGCCAATGGTGGCAGAGTCTACATAGAACTATGCTTCGTGGTGTTCTGGGGAAAACCTTTCGACTTGTTGGCTATACTATTCAGTATGGCTGTATAGCTCATTGTGCTTTTGAATACGTTGGTGGTGTTGTCATGGTAAGTTTTTATGTTCAAGAATATTCATCTTAAATATATACTTCTTTTCAAATGGAAGGAAAATGTGTTTTTCCTTTTATTATAGTTGAAGTTATTTAATTATTAAAATGTGAAAGTTAAAACATAAAATATTTCTAAATATTGGAATAATAAGAGAGTGTGTTTGAATTGGCCCTGAGAGAAGGTATAAGGACTGTTACTTAAATATTTTCTGTATTCTGTTTCTAATGGGCACAAAAGGTCCTTTTGAATAGTAGAACAATAATAGTCGTTACCATTTATTGAATCCTATTTACTGTGTTTCAGGATATGTTTGATGTTTTACACTTACTAATTTAATCTTTTACACTTCTTTGAGATACTTATTAGTAATCCAATATACACATGAGGAAATGAATTGAGAAAGCTTAAGTAACTTACTTGTTCCAGATCCCACAGTTAGTAAGTAACTTGAAATTTCAACACATATTTGTTCAGTTTTCAGAATTCCAGCTCATTACCACCATGTTTAACTGTAATTAAAACAAATTAATAATCTGTAATTAAGACAGATTATTCTGCCTAATATCTATATTAAGATGTTAAAGTTGTTCCCTATCCCCAACTAATACTTGTTCTTAATATTGTAGTGGGAAACTATGAACTGTGGTTGTTGATTCAAACCTTTTGTCATGTAAAGAGCAAATTGATTGACCAGCTAGTCAGTTTTTTTTAATTGTTGTTATTACAGTTGTTTTTGTTTTTTTAGATTAGGTTTAGTTTATCAGATTGACTTCCAGTTAAGATGGAGTAATGGAAATATATATGTTTAACTCAAATTTTCCTTTTTTTTTTTTTTTTTTTGAGACAGGGTCTTGTTCTGTTGCCTGGGCTGGAGTGCAATCGAGTGATCTCAGTTCACTGCAGCCTCCGCCTCCTAGGCTCAAAACAGTTCTCATGCCTCAGCCTCCCAAGTAACTGGGACTACAGGGGTGCAACACCACGCCTGGCTAATTGTTGTATTTTTAGTACAGATGGCGTTTCACCATGTTGTCCAGGCTGGGCACGAACTCCTGGCATCAAGTGATCTGCCCACCTTGGCCTCCCAAAGTTCTGGTTTTATAGGTATGAGCCACTGTACCTGGCTGAAACTTGCCACCTTGATTTTTTGTAAGTTAGATTGGTACTTACAAAGGTAGCAAACAAACTGTAATCATATTTCTTCTTATTTCTGCCTGAGTAGGAACTTTTGAGTAAAAAGTTTTATTTACAAGTAGAGTAAATGGAGACTGTCGTATTTAGATTTTTAAGGTGGCAATGATAATTTTTTCTGATTCTGAGGTAGAGGTTGAGTATCCCTTATGAGAAATACTTGGGACCAGAAGTGTTATGGATTTTAGATTTTTTTGAATTTTGGAATATTTACATATATATAATGAGATATTTTGGGGATGGGACCCAAGTCTGAACACAAAATTCATTTGTATTTCATATGTACCTTGTATGCATAGCCTGAAGGTAATGTTATATGCTATTTTAAAGAATTTTGTACATGAAACAAAAATTTTGACTGCATGTTGGCTATGATGCATCCCATGGGGTCGGGTGTGGAATTTACCGTTTGTGATAAAATGTAGACTCTCAGAACATTTCAGATTTTAGAGCATTTAAAATTTCAGACTTTTTATTAGGGATACTCAACCTGTATATATCAAGATTATGGTTTTGAGACATACAAATAGGAAAACCTTTGATTGCTTTATTGTAAAGATGGGGTCTCTTTAGGTTGCCAGGTTTGGTCTTGAACTCCTGTCCTCAAGTCTTTCTTCCAAAGTTTTGGAATTACAGGTGTGAGCCACCATGCCTAGCCCTGAAAATCTTTAAAGTCCATGTCTTCATACTAGTATTTTTCAGTAGAAAATTTAAGTTGTAGCCCCATGAAATGAGTAAGCTATTCTCTTGGAAGAGGAAGATGAGCATAAGCTCATTGAGAATAGTTTAATACCATTTAGTAAATCATCATCATGTTCACTGGATTGTATCTGATAGTAATAAGAAAATGAATCATTCTCCCATTCATTCAACCAATATGTATGGTTTATCAATTTTGTACCAAACATTGTTCTTGGCTTTGGTTATATAGCTGGGAACATGAGAGAGATCTCTGCCCTCATAGAACTGACATTCTATAGGGTGGCCTAAATTTGGAAACATAGGTAGTTTGTTTTATTCAGGCATTATAATGTGAAATCAATAATCCATTTATAACATATTTTTCTATATTTTCAGACTTAGTGGCTACTCTAGAGTTGAACTTATTTGAGAACTGCCAGATTTTCATGAATCATCCCCCAAGCTTTAAGAACATTTGCTTGATTTTCTTTCTTTTAAGCCTGCTCAAATGATTTATGTTAAATTTAAAAGAGATTTTGAATTTAGATTACAAATTACCTCTCTTTTCAGTGTTCTGGACCATCAATGGAGCCTACAATTCAAAATTCAGATATTGTCTTTGCAGAAAATCTTAGTCGACATTTTTATGGTATCCAAAGGTAAATTTCTGTCATGGATATATTAAATTTACAGTGAAAATATATATACACATTATGTCTTTTCTGCAATTCCTTAACTTCATCTTTAAAAACTGTTCCATAAATAAACATGTTAATAACCAGCTAGTTAAAATTTTGAGTCAAATATTTTCTTTCAGTTTGAGAAATTTTAATAGTTTCTCAAACATATGCAGTCTCTTGGGTCATTGTATCTCTTGCGTCATTGTGAAAAATAATTAACAGTCCCTTACAATATACATGTAAGCTTAACTTTTTTTTATTGGGTTTTAGAATGTTTTCAGTTAAGAACTAGGAACTTAGGTATTACATTACAGATCCAAATCAATGTTTTTGTTCTTTAATTTTAAAAATAATCCTGTAGTTCTATTGATTGCTATCTTATTCTCTATGTATAGCCTATGATGACTGTTTGATGGTTTTTATTTTTTTAAATTTTCTGATACACATTTTTTGAGATGAGGTCTTGCTCTGGCTCCCAGGCTGGAGTGCAGTGACACGATCTCAGGTCCCTGCAGCCTCAACCTCCTGGGCTCCAGTGATCCTTCCCCTCAGTCTCCCAAGTAGCTGTGACTACAGGTATATACACCACGCCCAGATAATTTTTGTAGTTTTTGTAGAGACTGGGTTTCGCCATGTTGCCCAGGCTGGTCTCAAACTCCTGAGCTCAAGCAATCCGCTCACCTCAGCCTGCCAAAGTGTTGAGATTACAGGTGTGAGCCACCATGCCCAGCCCATTTGATGATTTTTAGATTACATCATTGTATATAGCTGAGAACCAGGAATTGTATATATTATGAGTCTCCTGATTAATTATATTAACTTGAATAACTCCTGGGCAAATATTGTTTGTCACTAAACCTTTTAAAGTCCTATTTCACAGGAGGCTGAGGCAGGAGAATTGCTTGAACCTGGGAGATGGAGGTTGCAGTGAGCCGAGATCGTGCCACTGCACTCCAGCCTGGGTGACAGAGCAAGACTCCTTCCCCCAAAAAAATAATTAAAAAATCCTATTTCAAATGGTGGTTCCAATCCTTGTGATACCCTTTATTCCAGTTAACTCTATGAGAATGATCTCTTCCAAATGAATGTCAAGTATTAATAATTTAATATATTTTCTAAAGAGCACCTCTCTGATATCCTAAAATTTTGAGTCCATTTGTTTTTTATAATTCTGAAAAAATTCTATGCCTGCTTTCATTTCAGTAAACTACAAATTTGATTCCCTTGAGCTAGTATTTAGTTTATGGCATAATAAGTAGGTTTAGGCACTTCTCTTTCACTGTTCACCTTTGCTATAACCTATTGCACAGTACTGAAAATTGTTAAGAATACATTTCTTCACATTTATTGATCTTTCACCAGCCTTAGATTCTGCAGATAAACTCTCTTGGTCAAGCTGTATAGTTTGGCATGCTCCCTAGGTGATTCTTCTTCAAATCTTTTACCCATAACAACTTCTATATACTTAATTGTAGATATAGGAGTTATAAAATAAAACTTATATAATAGATTGTGTTGTTGCTCCCTTTTCTTTTTAACTTATATCAAATTATCCTTATATAGCCTTTGAATTAACTGGAGACCTAGCCTCATGATGTAGCATGAAAACAAGCGTCTGTGTTCCATGCCAGTGACATAATTTTATTCACAATAATCCTTGGGCATCCTGAATGAGGAGCTGAACTTGTTGGCTGAATAGTTTTTGAATACACAGCTTGATATTTTTTAAACAATTACTCGTTGCATTCAGATAAGTGAAACAAATAACTACATTCAGTAAATGAGTTCATATTCTTTGAAGATCTTATTTTGTACTCTCTTCATCCAGGTTACAGGACAGCTCAAAATCTGGCATTTATGAGATATACCAAAATAACTTTTAGAGCCAAGGTAGCCAGCTGGTAACTTTTACTTAAAAAATATTACCGTCCTGAGTATTCTCTTTCTTTTACCCGCAGCACAGAACTCAAGATTTCAGGGGAATATTTGACTCCTGGTAAGGGGTCCTGTTGTTGGCTGCCTGTTTCTAAATGTAAAATAACCTTCCATTTAGGCAAGAGTAAAAGTTTGCATATCTAGTATCTAGAGCACATGGATGTCTCTTCAGTCAGCTGCAGAGAACACTCAACCTTGAGACAGTCAAATTTTTACTACTGCTTATTCTTTCAATAAATAGTAGTGAGCACCTAATTTATAAGATGTACTGTACATTATAGAGAATATTAAGATTAATGAGATATTGACACTAGTTTTCAAAAGCTTACTGTGTAGTAGAATAAGTTGTTTATAAATATGAGAAAATTTTAATAAGCTTCCTTTTAAAACTATTTGAAGGAGTTAAGAATCCAAGGGATATGTATTTTGATCTAAATGCTATGCATATATCTAGTTAGACTACCAGAAATAAAGTTTATGTTAATACTACTTTCTACAAAAACAGCACGACTGAATTATGATTTCTATGTTGCCATTCGAGTGCAAAGTTTGTTTTAAGGGTCATATTGATTATTTGATCAAAGAACTTAAGCTTCATTAAACACCCATGGAAAAACGTCTCTTCCTCCAAAGCTACCCAAAATCAACTTTGATGGTGTGTTACAATTTTTGCAAATTTGTTCATCTGAACAGATCCACTGACATGGTTCTAGTTGTTTAGAAAGAAAATACCGTGTTCTATTTTCAAAAGAAGGCAACATCCAAATTATAGAATGTAATGATTTGCTACCTTTCAACTCTTACCAAGAATAGCCTCAAGAGATCATCATTGTAAATACTATTTCTGCACTTTCTGTAAAATTTCCGATAATGGTATCTTTCATTCTGTTATATAAGAATGTTTCTTGTGAATTTCTCTTTGATTTAGTTTTTAGGGAAAATTTTGTCTTACCTCCCAAACTGTTATTTTATTAATTAATGATTTCCATTAACTGGTCTTACTTTCTTCTGACTTGGCTCCCAAAGAGTTTAGAACCCATTTTAATGCTTCTATAGAGCAGTTACTAGGTTTCTGATTTCATCATCATTTTCCTTTTATTCTTATGACTTTTAATACTATTTTGACATATGCTTATTTTATTATAAGTAACATTAAACTATTTCTGGAACTAGGTACAATTAATAAGTAAATATGTTAAATCCTTTTAAATGTGTGTTAGTCAACAGAATTCACATATTGCTCGTTTTATGCAGAAAGAGCATTGTGTTCTGTTTGACTGTGGTCATTAGTCCTAGGTTCTGTCTTCTTCCTTTCCACTCTTTAGGATCTTTCTTATTTTTTATTACCAAATAGATTGTCAGTTCTTCTTATCATAAATCATGTCTTCTGTATGCAATCAGACCCTTATTGGTTTTATATGTTTGATGTCTCATTTTATTTTTCAGAGTGTATATTTGGGCAACTTTTAGCATTTTATTTTGTTGTATCTTTTGATTTTTGTTCTCAAATATAAGTTCTTTTGATACAGGTTATAGGACTTATATGCTATCATTCCTCAATTATTTGAGTTCTAGGGAAACATGGATGATGTTTTTACCTTTTTAGTGTACCCTAAAGTCAATCAGTGCTACTGCCTGGACAGCAATATTTGTTTACTTAATTTGTTAGTATTTATATGGAATTGTGTGGAGGGTTTTTTGTTTGTTTGTTTGTTTTGGTTCATTTGGGGTTTTTCTTGGTGTGTGTTTGTTTGTTTTTTTGAGACATGGTCTCAGTCTGTTGCCCATGGTGGCACAATCAGAGCTTACCGTAGCCATGAACTCCTGGTTTCAAGCAATCCCCTTGCCGTAGCCTCCCAAAGTGCTGAGATTATAGTTGTGAGCCACTGTACCTGGCCTATATAGAATTGCTTTCCCACAATTTTGGTTCTAAGCATTTGGACACAGGAGTAAAGCATAGTGGATACAATGCAAAAAGATAATTCTTGTGGAATTATCTGAAAGTTTAGAATCTTCTGAAATTATCAGAAATTTTAGATAGCCTTTTCATCACTCTTATTGTTGGATTCTCACCCAAAGTATTCAGTCGCAAAGGTTCTCAAAACCAGTAAATGTATGGAAGAGTCAGTATATGAGAGGATAAAGGTTATGGCTTTAAGTTGCCTTATAAAAGTATTAAAGCAGTGCCATGCATGTGTTTATGCTTAATAAATAATACAGACATTTCTTTGACTTTTCCCCCTCAGAGGTGACATTGTGATTGCAAAAAGCCCAAGTGATCCAAAATCAAATATTTGTAAAAGAGTAATTGGTTTGGAAGGAGACAAAATCCTCACCACTAGTCCATCAGATTTCTTTAAAAGCCATAGTTATGTAAGTAACATTTCAATTATGTTATTTTTTGGTGTCATAATTGATTAACATTAACTGAATGCTGACAAAAGAAAATAATGTTTATTCATATTTTGAATGTAAGAAAAAACGCATCCAGTAGAATTTAAATATATTTATATCAAGAACAATTCAGCCATTATATTTTATATATTTTAGTTACTTTTAAAATCTACATAAACATCGTAATAATTGTTACAGGCAAAATTTACCAGTGGATGCTAAAATTATTGGAAAAAAGTTTGAGAAGAAATAGAACTTTGCATAATCTTAAAGTATCTCTCCCAAGATATTTATTACAAAGGGAAAAAACCTTAGAGGTGAAACCTGTCAGGCACCACTTTAACTGAGTTATCTTCATCATCATAACATGATATATCAACATAATGTAGCCTCTGATTGAAGCATCAAGAAGGGCACTTGCAGGAAAAAAAAGTTACAACCTCAGTCTACTCATGAGAAAACATAAGACAATTCCAAATTGAGGGTCATTCTACAATATAACTGACCAATACTCTTCAAAAATGTCAAGGTCATAAAAAACACGGAAAGATTGAGGCCCTGTCATATATTGGAGCAGACAAAGGAGACATGATAACTAAATGCATTTGGGATCCTGGCTTAGAAAGATTTTCCACTATTAGTGGGAAGTCTGACAAAATCAAATAAACCCTATGCTTTATTTTTTTTAACATCCTATTTAAATTTTGATAATCAAAATTGTGTATATTGAAATTGTATACAACCACTTTGCTTGTACAGCTAGAAAAAGTGCAAGAATAGTAAAATGGAAGAATGAAGAGTAGATACAATGTGTTAGCTCATTTCACCAATCACATGGCTTCTGTAACAGAGCTTAGGGGAAGAGATGGCCTTTTGTTTACTCAGCATATACTCTTCTTACTTTAATAATTATAGCTTACTTTTCTACTTTACTGTACATCTTCTGTGTCACTATCAAATTATTGATGCGGCTGTTAACTAACATTATCTCTGTATTCATCCTCAATGTAAACAGACAACTGAATAATGACATTGTCATCATAAATTTATTTTGAACCATAATAGCCTCTGATTGCCCTATAAGTAAGTTTGATCAATAGACTGTTAAATAATCAATCTTATTTATTTACCATTTGTAATAGACTATGGTTCAGCTGTACAAGTGCTTTTGATGTTTATTACTACAATGCTAAATACCTTATGGTGATAACAGTGTTAAAGATGATAGTGTGCTGTCAGGTAACATATTTTTCTACTATTGCTTTCATCATGGACACTGTATCCTCTTCTCCTTAAAAAATGTTAGATTTTCCATGTAATTTCACCTTCATATGACTATTAGCATTTCCTGAGATATTCTAGTCACTTCTGAATTGCTTTAGCATCATGTGTGTACTTGAAACCAGAAATGATATCAACAGACAGAACAACAGAGCAAATAAATACCGTATCGTTGTTGTCGATTTCTTTTTAAGAGTTATTAGAGGAGGATGTCAGTACAAAAGGATTCAGATGAAGTCTCTGCTAAGTAATCAGAGAAGATAACCAGCACTGTAAGATGTAAATTTTTTAAATGTTCTATTCAAGGAAAATATTCATTGAGTTTTGTTTTTGTTTTTAATTGACACAAAATAATTGTACATTATTTATGGGGTATAGTGTGATGTTTCAATACTAATATACATTGTATAAAAATGAAATTAGTATATTTAGCATATCTATCACCTCGTGCATAACATGCAGGTTTGTTACATATGTATACTTGTGCCATGTTGGCGTGCTGCACCCATCAACTCGTCAGCACCCATCAGCTTGTCATTTACATCAGGTATAACTCCCAATGCAATCCCTCCCTCCTCCCTCCTCCCCATCATAGGCCCCAGTATATGATGTTCCCCTTCCCGAGTCCAAGTGATCTCATTGTTCAGTTCCCACATATGAGTGAGAACATGCGGTGTTTGGTTTTCTGTTCTTGCGATAGTTTGCTGAGAATGATGGTTTCCAG
>NW_012107919.1:4901917-4902395 GCF_000951045.1 Mandrillus leucophaeus
TTTCCTTCTAACAGTGAGGACCCTCAGCTGTAGGTCTGTTGGAGATTGCTTGAGGTCCACTCCAGACCCTGTTTGCCTGGGTATCAGCAGCAGAGACTGCAGAAGATAAAATATTGCCGAACAGCAAGTGTACCTGTCTGATTCTTGCTTTGGAAGCTCCCTCTCAGGGGTGTACTCCACTGTGTGAGGTGTGGGGTGTCAGTCTGCCCCTAGTGGGGAATGTCTCCCAGTTAGGCTACTCAGGGGTCAGGGACGCACTTGAGCAGGCAGTCTGTCTGTTCTCAGATCTCAACCTTCGTGTTGGGAGATCCACTGCTCTCTTCAAAGCTGTCAGAGTCGTTTGCGTCTGCAGAGGTTTCTGCTGCTTTTGTTGTTGTTGTTGTTGTTTAGCAGTGCCCTGTCCCTGGAGGTGGAGTCTACAGAGACTGACAGGCCTCCTTGAGCTACTGTGAGGTCCACCCAGTTCGAGCTTCCCAGC
>NW_012107919.1:4902445-4929278 GCF_000951045.1 Mandrillus leucophaeus
TGTCCCTGGAGGTGGAGTCTACAGAGACTGACAGGCCTCCTTGAGCTACTGTGAGGTCCACCCAGTTCGAGCTTCCCAGCGGCTTTGTTTACCTACTTAAGCCTCAGCAATGGCGGGCGCCCCTCCCCCAGCCTCACTGCTGCCTTGCAGTTAGATCGCAGACTGCTGTGCTAGCAATGTGGGAGGCTCCCTGGGCGTGGGACCCTCCCGGCGGGGTGTGGGATATAATCTCCTGGTGTGCCCGTTTACTAAGACCCTTGGTAAAGGGCAGTATTGGGGTGGGAGTTACCCGATTTTCCAGGTGTTATGTGTCTCAGTTCCCCTGGCTAGGAAAAGGGATTCTCTTCCCCCTTGAGCTTTCCAGGTGAGGCAATGCCTCGCCCTGCTTCAGCTCTGGCTGGTCGGGCTGCAGCAGCAATCCCTAGTGAGATGAACCCAGTACCTCAGTTGAAAATGCAGAATTCACCTGTCTTCTGTGTCGCTCATGCTGGGAGCTGGAGACTGGAGCTGTTCCTATTCGGCCATCTTCCACCTCATGTATTTTTTATTTCCTTGTAGTGAGAACATTCAAAATCCTCTCGGTTTTTTTGTTTTGTTTTGTTTTGTTTTGTTTTTTTTTGACATGGTCTTGCTCTGTTGCGCGAGCTGGAGTGCAGTGGCACAATCTCAGCTCACTGCAACCTCCTCCTCCAGGGCTCAGATGCTCCTTCCACATCAGTCTTCTGAGTAGTTCCTTCATATACAACACAATATTGTTAACCATAATCACTCTACTGTGTGGTAGAACACCAGTAGGGCATTCTATTACTGAGTTTTTATATATTTGATAAATGTACAAATTACATGACATTGCCATTTTGTTCTGGGTGTATTCCATTCACTTTTGTTAGACAAATTTCTAAGTGTACAGTACATCATTCTAATAATCTTGGTCAACACTTATTTTGTACTTCATCCATACTGTTGAGAATCTTTTCAAAGGTTAACTTGTTTAATTTTCACAACAGCAACATGATGAGTAGGTAATAGTAGTATTTTACTGATAGGTAATCTAAAGAAGGAGGCTAAATAACTTGCCCAATTTCAAACAGTGAGAGGATTGAAACACAAGTAGTGGCTTCAGAATCTGTAACCCTCACGATGCCACTACTACTACTTTCAGAATACACTTTGCCTATTTCTGTTCCTATCTCATCAAATTATACTTACTTTAAAATGTATTTGTCTTTATTATTTTTTAAAAAACACAGGGAAGTATTTCTGATCAGGGGCAGTATTGGTTCTGAAAGAGAAGCCAGTGTTTTTGAGAGTTTGTCCCTTGCCAGTTTTTCTACGCTGGGTTATTCAATTCCTAAGAATTGTGTAGCTATTACAGAACCACTTTAGCAAATGTGTTCCTTTAATCAAGGTGATTTATAACAAAATTTCATCCAAGTTTGGAGTGCTCTGAGAAGATAGCCAAAATGTTTGCAGGGTCTACCCCTTTTGTCTGTCTCTTTTTTTTAGCTATCTCAGAAGCACACTGGTACAATATTTTATGAAATGAGTTTCTTACCCTTACCTCTGCATCCTCTTAGAAAAATCATTGTTGTTCATAAGATGAAGATATTACCATTCATATCTTGATTGAGCTGCTTAATAAAATGAACAATATTAAAATATGTTTTGAATTCCAGACTAAGAAAGTTTATTCTTGTATGTAGGTGCTTCAGAAAGCCAAACACCAAAATTCTTCATTGGAATCTAGCCTGTAGAGTTTAGCATGTCAAAGAAATAGCCTTGTTTGTAGGTTGGCAGAAAAGAACATAAACAAATCATTGGTTAAGTGATGTAGTGATGTGGGATCATTTTATTCTTTCCAGAGTTCTTTTTTGTTTGTTTTCCATTCCAGAGTTTTAAAAGACCGCATGGCGAGCAACGCTTATGAATCAGCTTTACTTTTTACTGTTAGGTATTTGGAAACTAAGCAGTCCCTGTTAAGACGCTGTTGTGGGCCTGGCACGGTGGCTCACGCCTGTAATCCCAGTACTTGAGAGGCCAAGGCAGGCAGATCACCTGAGGTCAGGAGTTTGAGACCAGCCTGCCCAACATGGCGAAACCGTCTCTCTGCTAAAAATACAAAAAAGTTAGCCGGGTGTGGTGACAGGCGCCTGTAATCTCAGCTACTTGGGAGGCTGAGGCAGGAGAATCCCTTCAACCTGGGAGGTGGAGGTTGCAGTGAGCCGAGATTGCGCCACTGCACTCCAGCCTGGGCAATAAGAGTGAAACTCTGTCTCAAGAAAAGAGGGGAAAAAAAAAGATGCTGTTTGTTTTGTTTATTTTGAAGGTACTGAAGCCAATAATCCTTTCCTGGGGTTATGTATGAACTAAGCATTGGCTACTGTAAAGATATGAGATTAATTTGTGACTCTCGAAAGAAACAAATTGTCATGAGCTCAAATATATTGAGTATGTTGCCTTTCTGTATATTCTACAGGAATTCCTCAGTTTGCTGCTAGAAGCTATTGCTTTATCAGAAAAAATAATTTAGTTGGAAGTAGGAGTATGTGGCAAATAAGAAATAAATAAAATGAGTTGGCCGGGCGCAGTGGCTCAAGCCTGTAATCCCACTTTGGGAGGCTGAGACGGGCGGATCACAAGGTCAGGAGATCGAGACCATCCTGGCTAACATGGTGAAACCCCGTCTCTACTAAAAATACAAAAAACTAGCCGGGCGAGGTGGCGGGAGCCTGTAGTCCCAGCTACCCGGGAGGCTGAGGCAGGAGAATGGCGTAAACCCGGGAGGCAGAGCTTGCAGTGAGCTGAGATCCGGCCACTGCACTCCAGCCTGGGCGACAGAGCGAGACTCCGTCTCAAAAAAAAAAAAATAAAATAAAATAAAATGAGTTGGCATTCTCCTATTGGTTTGCACAGGAGGCAAAATGCAAAGTAAACCTCTATTTAATTTAGTCTCTATTCCCTTAGGGAATGTAGGGACAGGGCTCTGAAATACACTAAAATTTTGTTATAAAGCCAATTAAGAAGAAACACACTTCATAATGTTTATTAGTATAATATTGTGTGATAATCCAGGACTATGCTTTTAATCCATGGGGTAAATGGAATAGTTAGGCATTTTGAAATATAATAAATTCCTATCAACAAATATGTTGTAAAATCTACATCTAAACAAACTCTCTTGACACCACATCCTCCTATAGGGAAGAGTTGTGTATAGTTAACTCCATTCTGAGCTTCGTATTATTTTTTTGAACTGATTCCAGTTAGGCTTTGGTCTCCACCACTTCATTGATGGTTCTTGTCAAAGTCCCTAATGACTTCTCTTGTCTCTCCAGTGATCAACTCTCAGTCCTCATCATACTTGACCTATTGTTAGTATTTGAAATAGTTGTTCTCAAAACCTGGGTTCACTTAGTTTTTGGGACACTGCTCTTTTTGGTTTTTTCCCTATCTTTCTTCTGAATTTCCTTTATTGGTTCCTCCTCATATCCAAATATTGGAATGATCTCCAAACCCTGGAGTTAACTAAAGGTTCGTATTTTAAATTTTCTGTTGTTTATCTACACTTATACTTTAGCTGACCTCATCCTGTCTCATGGTTTTATGTACAGTACTTTTTAACTTACTCTCAAATGTATATCAACTATAACCTCTTCCCTGAACTCTAGAATCATGTCTAATTGTCTAATATCTTCACTTTAATGAATAATGGTCATCTCAAACTTACTGTATCCAAAGTTAAAATCCTGATTTTCTTTCCCTAACTGACTCCTTCCATACACTTCCCATCACAGTAAAGAAAACCCCATGCTACTTTTTCAGGCCACAAACCTTAGAGTTATTCTTAGCCTCCTTCTCTTTCACCCTACATCCAATCCCTTAGCAAATCATGATTATACCTTCTATATATAATCAGAATCAAACCACGTTTTGCTACTGTCACTGCTACCATCCATTAGTTTGCAAGATGAACTCATCTCTCTCATTTTGTTGCAGTAATTTTTGAACTGTTTTCTTTGCTTATACCCTTCCAATTTTCTGGCTTCTCTACCCCTTCCGTTGATATTCTCCACACAGCAGATAAGGTCATCCTTTTTGATGATGATGCTTTTTAAGAGTGATTATGTCACTCTTCTGCTTAAAGACCCCATTGGCTCCCCATTTCACTTATAATAAAAGCCATAGGCCTTATGGTGGCCTGCAAGACCCTGCATAATCATTTTCCCTGCTGCCTTTCTTGTAATTATTGTGTCATTGGAACACAATCATGCCCATTCATTTGTCTGTTGTCTGTGTTTGCTTTGTCTAAAATGTCAGAGTTGAATAGTTGTGATAGAAACTATATGGCTTGCAACGCCTGGACTATTTCCTATCTGTCACTTTTCAGAAAAAGTTTGCTGACCCCCTGATCTAGAGCGTAAGATTCTTGGTGATAGGGACTCATTTTAATCGCAGTTGATTTCATATCATTTCAACTGTGATTTGGCAGCTAGTAGATATTTTTTAAATACTTGAAGGGTGGACAGATCTAGATATATATGAATAGGGTGCTAGTTTCTTTTCTACTTCTACTCCTTTGTTCTACTGGTTTCTACTGCAAACTTGCTCCCAAGTAAATGCGTGATGTTATGACTTCTCAGAAGATGTTTGTGGAGCCTACCACTCTGCTGAACTGGCCAATCTGTGGTCATTCTAGTCTTCATAGAATTGAAAGCTAAGCTATTTCCAATGGTAAGACTACCTGACTGCCTTACACAATGGCAGGTGAAAGTTGTAGAAAATATTGGACTGTTCCTCTTACTGTGTACCAGGAGAGCAGAGTGCTGATTAAATATTTCTTTTCCTAAGTGACTTCTGTTTAGGACTGCATATTTTTCAGACCTTTCTTTAAGCAGAATAAAAATTCACCAGGCTCTGAATTGACTTATCACTATGGAATACTGAACTTAGTTAAGGTTAAGTCTCCTAAAGTACTGGGGGAATTGAGGCATACTGGGCTTACTTTGTTGTCATTTTGAAGGAAGCATTGGTGCCCCTGAAATGCTATGGTGGTTTTATTATGATGAAGGCTAAGTTGCCCTTGCAACATTCATTGCCTACTAATTAGGTTGTGTGGTAATAAAAGTTTCTGCATTTCTGTAGACATACATGTGCCTTTTGAACATATTTAACTACTATACAGATAATTTGTTCTTTTGGTCCTTTTATTGGTTTATCGGCTTAATGATGGGTAATGTTGTTACCTGGAGTTTATAAATTTCTCCTTTTAGGATTTTCTGTGGTTGTTCATTGTAAAATGAAGAATCATTTTTAAAATCTTTAAATAAAACCCTATTTATTGAATTTTCATGTCTTAACCATAGTAGCTACCTTGTATTGAGAATAGACATATTAATAGTATATGATTATGGAAATTTCAGTGTATTCTGTGGTTAGTGTGGTTAGTGCATAAGCAGTCTTCTGCTGTTGTTACAGGAAACAAATCTGTACTTATTAGAAAAATCATGTTTTTACTTTTATCTGAGGGCTACTAAAGATATCTGGCTATTTAATTTAAAGGTTTTTGGCTGTCTTTGATACCATAGATGTCAGCGTTATACACAAAAGGTGAAACATTGTTCACCAAATAATAATCCATTACCACAGCAGAGTGATGGGAGGTGACTAAGGAATGTAGTTATTTCTTATGTTTTTCTTTGTGAATTGTAGAGTATGTTAATAACATCATTATTACTGGCAGAAATGTAAGAAGTAGAGACAATTTTACATTTCAGAAAGAACTGATTAAGTGTTATCAGGATGTACTGGTGGTATAGTGTATTAAAAGGAGAACTTGGAAATGTAACAATATGGCAATAATAAAGCTATTTTACAGTGTATTAGATAATATTTAAATAAAACTGATGGACAACCTAAGAAACAATCTTACTAATTAGCATTACAAAATGGTCACTTTATATAGTTAACACTAATAGTCCTTTAATGAATACTGTGTATTTAGGTTATAGTTCGAATCCCTGAATATTCTAAATGCTGTCTTTCTATTTGTTTAAATGTCATTTCCCTTAGCTAAAAGTCAACCATCTGGTCTTCTATTACCACTTGTATTATAAACAGAAAAAAGTACTCCTCTGTAGAGAGAGGAATCATCAGATTGAAAGGGCTTGTGTATTATAAGCTGCTGATATACTAAATCCTTATGTCATTTAAATAGAAGAACTGCCTAATAATGTCACTTATTACAACTAGGGTATCTAAATAAGCGACTTGTTTTTTGCAGACTATAGTGATAAAAACCTGTGCCACACATCCATTTCTCAGCAACGGCTCCTAGGATAATCAATCATGGCATACTGCTAATGCCTTGATTGCAGCTGATATGGAGGAAATATGTTTACTCTTTTGCTAAAGTGAAGTTCACTGCGGAGGTGACGTGACTTTTTCATTCTATAGCTAACACGATTCTGAAGATAAATTTCACTCATTGTTTACAAGTCTGAAGTGTTTTTGTTCAGATGTCAACACTAAAGAATAATCTTTGAGGCTCCTCGACTTAGTGATGTGTTCTCTGAACATTTTCAGAATAATTTTAGCTTAGTTTAACAGTAATATGTAGTTTATAAGAATCCTATTTTGTAGTAGTATATTTTACTTTCATATGTTTGAAAAGATGTATATATGAAGATCAACATTTCTATTGAAAGAGTAGCAGGTTGTCCAGAAATTTGTATGTGTTGCTCACCTAGAAATATTTTAACCACTCAAAAGTTAGAAAGTTGGTGCCATTGGTATGAATCTAGAGAGGCAGGATACAGTTGAGTAAAATGAAAATATTATATGTATTTTTATCTGCAAGTTATGTGCGACTTCTGTACTTTAAAGTTGCTTCAAAGTCGTTTGCAGAAATTAAAGAACAAAATTTGTTTGTAACACAGGTGTTCAGTGTAAGCATCTGTACCAGACTCCAAACTCTGTTGGTAGTAAGGAGAATATATTCCAAGTGTTATGTGGCTTCCTAATCTAAAACAATCTTATTTATTTATTTATTTATTTATTTTCTTTCAGAGACAGAGTCTCACACTGTCACCCACGTTGGAGTGCAGTGTACAATCTCGGCTCACTGTAACCTCTGCCTTGCAGGTTCAAGTAATTCTCCTGCCTCAGCCTCCTGAGTAGCTGAGTAGCATTTGCCACCATGCCCAGCTAATTTTTGTATTTTTAGTAGAGGCATGGTTTCACCATGTTGGGCAGGCTGATCTCAAACTCCTGACCTCAAGTGATCCGTCTGCTTCGGCCTCCCAAAGTGCTGGGATTACAGGCATGAGCCACCGCACCCGGATGCTAAAACAGTCTTTACTAGGTCTGCTGGAAAAACTGCTGTTGAGTGGGTGAAATATATTCAACTCTTTTGGAATAAGCAAGTAAATGAAGTTTTGATGTTATCACTTTGGGTAATTAAAATTTGACAGGTTTTTGTGAACAACTTCATCTTAGCCCATAAAAGTATTCTCACCAAACCAAACAATCCTCTACTTGAAACAAGAATGAAAAAGAGGAAAAACAGATATAAAAGCAGATATGCATATTATAAAATAGCTAAAGATATTAAATTAGCAAGAAAATATTGGCATTACAAGTTATTGCACTGCCAACCTGGACATTAGAGTGTTTTCCTCCTGGGATAGAATTTTCATAATTACTTTAAGAAAATGTATAAATCACTTAGTATGGCACAGCTAGTGCTTGTATCCAACTAAACACAAATGCAGAGCTAACAAGGAAAGGAGACTAAGCAGTATTAACAAAGTACTTAAAATTATAGGTGATTTAAAATTCTTGGATGCAACTTAAGATTCTCATCTACTTTGTGTACATTATTTATGATTCTTGAAAGCAAGAAGGATTAGAGAAACCTTCTGTTGTCTACAGAGACTTGAAATTTGACCTGACTTCCCAGTGTAAGGAAAGTCAAAGTAGGTCTAGGGACACAGACTGAGACTGATAATGGACTTCTGACCCCAGACCAATCCCAGCACTCACACATCTTCCTTAATGAGGCTGCCTCAGAAGTGGCCAGACCACTGGACTTGGGAGGGGGGACATCTAAGGGTAGACTGGGAGAGAAGACTTAAATAGCTTTCAGGAGGCTATAGGAGTATACAAAATTTGCCAAACATTAACCTCTCAACTTTCTTTTTTGATGTGTGCATTCATTAGTTCCACAGACACTGAGCACTTACTTGAGGGCCCGTACACATTAGGGTAGTCATCTTTGCCCCAGCAACACCAATAGAACTTCCTGAAATAATGGAAATATCCTGTATCTGTGCTGTCCGATGTGGTAGCCACTAGACACACATGGCTGTTGAGCACATGAAGCATGGCTAGTGTATCTGAGGAACTGAATTCTTAATTTTACGTAATTTTAAAATTTAGATAGCTACATATATGACTAGTGGCTGCCATATTGGACACTGTAACTTCAGGGGGTTATAGTTAAGTTGGAGGAATAGACAAAATTACAGTATGGTATGATAGAGTTATGCACAAGGTGCTTTGATAAGACACAAGAATATTTATCCAGACTGGGTTAGATGGGATTATTCCAGAATGGGAAGGTGAAATCTGAGTTGAAGTTTTAAAAGGTAAGTAGGAGTTAGTCAAAGCACACAGCCTATTCTGAAGGCCTAGAAGTGAGTATAGTATTGTGCTTTTGGGCAACTGCCAAAGGTAAGAGTTCCAGTGTATAGCACATATAGTAGGAGAGATGAGTAGTAAGAAGAGATAAAAATGAAAGGTAGAAGCCAAGCATGGTAGTCTGTTACGTGAGAGGATGGCTTGAACCCAGGAGCTCAAAGTCAACCTGGGCAATATAGCAAGACCCATCCCTAAAAATAATAAGTAAACAAGGCTCAGTTCCTTTTATGTTTCGGGCAGGGGAATAACATGATCAGGCTTAATTTTTATTTAGTTTCTGTGGGGCCATTCTGATGTTAGTGTAGACTAATAGAGGATGGCTAGGATTAGGAGAGCCTGGAGGCAGAGAGACCAGTTAATAGGCTGTGAGTGAGGCATAACTGAAATAATAACATTGAGAATAGAAAGAAATACAAAGATTGCAGAAAGATTAAGGAAATAATCTAGACAAGATTGGATGCTGGAAGAAAGGGAATTGAAGGGCTTAAAAATAACACCGAAGTTGTTGGTTTTTGCCACAGGGTGGGTGGTACAATAAAATAGGGTTGTTGGGGGAGATGTTAATTTGGGAAATGGAAAGAAGATATATAAAATTTTGGACAAGCGTAGAAGTCTATTAATATGATTAAGGTAGATTATATTTTAAATTAATACTGTGGCAATTAAATTTTATAGCAAGTAGCAAAAAAGTACCGCTTTCCCCAGATGACATCTGGATGCTTTGCTATTCCCTCCTTGATGTCCATAGTCTGTTTCTGTCTCCTAGTCAAAACAGTGTTTTGATGAGCTTAGCACTAGATCATTCTTACTTTTTAAAGATCTTCAGCTATTCTCTTTGTATCATGCATCATCACTAAAAAATGCCATCTGTCTCGTGCCACTGCACTCCAGCCTGGGCAATAGAGTGAGACTCTGTCTCAAAAAAAAAAAAAAAAAAGTCATCTGTCATCCACCTGCCTAATTTGCAATTTTGTATTCGCAAAGCTAGATTTTATTCTAAATAATCTGCTGGGTTTGGTACATTAGAGTTGTGTTTTGATGAGTAAAACACAAGCAGGAGAAGTGTCTGTCAAATATATTCAACAATGCCTGTTTCTAAAAAAAAAGCATCAGTAACATCAAGTACAAAAAGACCTACATATTTAATTTTAGTCATTTCTTTTTGCAGTATGGCAGTCTTTCTACTGGTAATCTATTTCGAATGCCCTTTCAGATATAAATCTGTTTTTCTAGCCAATCTCTATATTAACCAGCTGTGCACAGCAACAACAGGAGATTGAAAAGAGTTACAGAGATTCATCTGTAGCAATAAATCCATATAGGATGAGTTTGGATTTTAGGAAGAATTAAGTGGAGTGCTAGGAATAAAACTTTTGGTGGAAACATATTAGTACATATTGTGTACAGTATGCATCTGATTTACTGTTTAGAACTTTTTCTGAGAGCATGAGAAAACTCATTATTGTAATACTTACCACTATTTTCTACTACACTCTGAAATACCCTTTGTTGAATTAAGTTGGGCTCATCCTCTGGAAGGAGAGCAAGTATATAGACCAAGCTGTATTAAAGTGAAAGTGCAGAGATAGTCTTAGAATGAGACTATAAAGTGCTTCTTTTAAATCCGAATCTCAAAATAGCAGGTAACATTGTATTTACAAAGAGACAGAGGTAAAAGATTGGGACAATAGTATTGGGAGGCGTGGATAGAAAGGCCTATAAACTGGCTTCGGTCCCAACCCTCTTCTCCATCTCCTACGTTCTGACTAGTTGGTAAATGGTTCTAAAGAAGTGGATGCTTGATAAGGGCATAAGCATTCAATATTTAATAAACATTGCTTGATGAACATGCCCATTTAAGTTCGAGACCAGCATAGTGAAACCCCGTTTCTACTAAAAATACAAAAATTAGCCAGGCGTGGTGGCACACGTCTGTAATCCCAGCTACTCTTGAGGCTGAGGCAGGGGAGTCACTTGAACCCAGGTGGCGGAAGTTGCAGTGAGCCAAGATCGCGCCATGGCACTCCAGCCTGGGCAACAGAGGAAGACTCCGTCTCAGAAAAAAAAAAAGAATAGAAATGTTACTTTTTACTGCTAATCTAGGATGACTTTATCGTAAAAACTGAATTTCGTTAAATTAGGTGGCATAATTGATGTGGTACTTACTCATAATTAATGTACATTTTTAATTATATTGGATTCAAGTCGAAGACTTGGGTAACACCAGAGCTATATAATTGAATATAGTGTAAAAGAAAATAACCAGAAACATAAAGTAAAATAGCAAAGCACAGTTAACTTTGCAGAGATCTGGGTAGACTGCCTAGGAAACCAGGGACAAAGAAAGCCCAATAGACATAATTCACACTGGCAGATGTGGCAGCTGCTAGTAAGTGCTCTTATTGACTGCTTCCTGGGTGCCAGGAGTCTTATTTCATTTGATTCTCATAGTATTTCTGTAAGGTATTAGTCTCAGTTGTATAGATGAGGTTTAAATAACTTGCCCAAGGTGCTTACCTAGTATGCAGAGCTGTGTTTGGAACTCAGGACTGTGTGTGACTGTGTGGACTGTATTTTTAACCACTATCCTAAACAACCCACCAGAGGTTACTATTGAGGCTAGATGGAGGTATTGAGAGCTTAGGGAAAAAATGAAAGAGCTTATCTTGCAATCGCCACGAGAATGAGCAAGTCAAGCCTTAGACTAAGCTTTAAACCTACTCAGCAGGGAGAAGCTCAATGAAAGAGAACCTGTTAGTAAAAAGCATACGCCTTACTCAAACCCCAGTGCTATAGGTGTAGCCTACTGAAACTTTTGTGTAAATTCCTTTTTGGTGATGACTGGCTATGAATGTAAGGTGGCACCATTTTTAAGGAGGGAAGGGCAATAACAGTTCCCAGCAATGTAGATAGGATAGCAATGAGGCTGAATTTTAAAAGGGAGAAAAGGAAGCAGGACCGCATAGAAATAGTACATATTAAAATAGTTAGTGTATTAACTATTCTGTGCCCGGTCCCTATAATCCCTTTATCATGCATCTAGCATTTGGAAACACTTCTATCAGGACTCCAGATACTCCTCTGCCTTAATTAGCTCAGGTAGACAGAACGTGGGCAAGTAGTTAGGGCAAGGAGAATGACAATGAAAGTAAGTAAAACTGTTCCTTGAGTTTGTTTTGAGAGATATCCAGAACTGACATTTGAGACACTCCCGTTTTTAAAAATTAAAGATTAATGTTTTCTCAACTTGGTGTTCTAAAAGTCTCTTCTATTTATTGTATCTCAGAATTTAATTCTTCACTTTTTTTACATGTGTTTTTGTATATAGCTTCTGCTGGCATTACAGGAAGGGTTAACAACGATTTACTGATGGTGCTTCCAATTTTGCTGTTACATGACTCAAACAAATTGGGTTTTATGATATCTTTTTAGAACAATATTAATAAATTATTCATTTTCAAATATTATCTCTAGTAGTTCGTGTGCATAGGATCTTACTATGGCCACACTTTGGTTACATAAGTCATGATTAAGCAGAATATACAGTGGCCACATAGGAGGTGTAGTAACTTGATACTGCTTTCTCGTAAGATAGTAAGATAAAAAACAATTACATAGTATTAATTATTGGACTAAAATCACATCTTTTGAATGTACATTCATCATATAGACTTTTTTCATCGGCAAGGGAATTATGCATTTTTTAGCCCACTGATTATTCCATTAATCACAAAATCTTTGAAACACATGCTAAATGGAATACTTTTGAGACTAGGGTATTGTTGATTTATCACTGTCATTTGTTTTTACTAAATAGCAAAAAAGACTATCTGATTGCTTTCATAAATGTGTGCACTTTTTCTTGTACATTACAGGAAAATGAAAAAATAATCATTAAAAAATTCTAAAAACTTTGTTCCTCACCTTGCCTCATAATTTGTTTGTTTATTTCAGACTATTGTTTTGTTGTCTTTACAGTTATTTTAGAACCATTAAAGACGTATGAGCAATAGGGCCAGTGCAAACCCTACCATTGCTGGTTGTAAACAATAAAATATATGGCAAATAAAGTGTTAATTAAAAACAGTCTGTTCTTAGGATTTTCTGGTTTTTGAAACTTTTGAAGGTCAAACATACAAATATTTTTTAGCCAGAACTTTTCTTAATTAGATGTTATTTGCCTCATCAAATGAATTTGATTGCAGTTTAGTAAATGTGTTATTTGATATTGTGGACGCTTTCATCAGATTTCACTTGAATCAAGAAAGGTAACACCTGTGGATTGCCTCACAAAAGCCTCTTTTGTTAAATGGACACCCGCAGGGCATGAGGCAATTACATTTGTTGCTTGTGCTAAAAAGGAGGTACTTAACTAGACCTCAGTAAATATAGCTGAGAACTAGAGGCTTGATTCTTTTGTCCAGCCCCGAGATTAGGTTTTATCATGGCTCAGGAAGTAAACCTCTGACGTCGAAAGGAAAAACAAGAATGATTTAAAGGTCCCTTCATGCCTTAAAATTTAGCTGTAAAGTTAGCAATATCTCAGACACATGGAGAATTCAGGTTTCGGCAAAATTAAAACAGTTTATGGCATTCATGAAAACATATATTCATATATTCAGTCTTATGCATTCATTCAAAATGGCATGGCATATTTACAAGAGTACAAAATTAATCCAACTTAAAAATTTTGATTATGAGACGTAGTGAACAAAGACATAGCATTAGGGATTTCCATTTTGGGCCATTTGCAAAACATTTAATAGAAATGTGTTTATTAGAGTGGTTTTCAGCCTTAGTTGTAAAGTTATCATAGCTTTTAAAAAAACATTTCATTATGTCTCTGTGAGCACAAAAAAGGAAGGAAAAATACATGTTAATCTACCATTTTATCCTGTTCATATTTTATTATCATAATATTGCTATAGAATTCTTTTTTCTATTATCTGGTTTGAATTTTCAACTTACTGACAACTAGTAGCTTAATCTAACAGACCATAACTGTGTTTAAAGTTAGAAAGAAAATGTTTATTCTGTACCTTGCCTCATTCCATATCAGAAAAGTCAGGTGTTGTGTTTCAGACCCAAACCAAAAAATGTGTTTTACTGTATGTTTGTTAAAATGTGTTCTTGGCTAGATTAATATTTTAGTCATCTATAGATTTGATGACAGTACTGTGAATTGTATAGTGCAAGTCATTTACTTGTACTATACAAAGAAGCATGTCCTACTATATGGATTAGAGGTTAGGTTAACTCTCTTTCCACACTACCAAAGACAAAAAAAAAAAAAAAAAAAAAGCCCAACCCGGAAACACCTTTTAAAAAAATTCAACATGCTCCCCCTAACCTGCATCATGAAGGATGATGCTCCCTTTTAAAAGTATGAACATCACCGAAAGGGTTAAGCAGTTTGTATTTTAAGACACACATACACATATATTTGTGTATATATACATATATATACTTTAAGTTACTTAAATAGTATGCACTGATCATAAAAAATGTTTATTTTGAAATATATATTTAAAAAATTTTACAATTATACACATTGCCCTGCAACTTATTTTTTTCAGTGGCTATCTCATGGAAATCTTTCCATTAGTTTTATGTATTTATTTTTACTGGCTGTTTACTAATAGATAAAAGAAAGATACTCTATTTAACCTTTGCCTACTGAGGAACATTTATACCATTGCCAGTCTTGAGATGCAGAAAATACCACAGTGAATTTCCTTGTTTGTAAATAATTGCCTGCTGAGTTTGGTAAATCTTTTCCGGAGATTTTGATAGGGAAAGGGTAAAACAAGATAAAGGAGACGCCACTGAAGGGGATGCAAGATGGAGATGCCAAAGCACACTTCACCAAAAATTTTAGTCTTCACTGAAATGATTCTCTTTATATTGTTCCAAGTATGCTAAAAAATACATATTTTAAGGCTGGGCACAGTGGCTCATGCGTGTAATCCCAGTACTTGGGGAGGCTGAGGCAGGCAGATCTCTTGAGGCCAGGAGTTTGAGATCAGCCCGGCCAACATGTTGAAACCCCATCTCTACTAAAAATACCAAAATTAGGTGGGCGTGGTGGTACATGTCTGTAATCCTCACTACTCGGGAGGCTGAGGCAGGAGAATCGCTTGAGCCCGGGAGGCAGAGGTTGCAGTGAGCCAAGATCGCACCACTGCACTCCAGCCTGGGCGACAGAGTAACATTTTGTCTCAAAAAAAATTTCTTTTTAATTATGTAATTTGAACATCTGCTTCTGGCAGTGATGGAATAACTGGTCATGAACTTGCCCTCCTGCCATAAAAAACTAGAAAACTGGACAAAAATATGTGAAACAACTGTTTTAATACATTGCATAGCAGGCAGTATGAAACTGATCCTTGAGAGAAAGGAAACAAAATGAGCCTCCACTTGCCCCAACTTCTATCTTAAAGCAGTTTTCAGACAACAGTGCAAGGAGGGGAAGTCAAGCAAAGCACAGGTGGTCTTGCTGAGTTGAGACAAAGACTGGGGTACAGGTATGCTTAAGTGGTTGGGATTTATAAATCCGACTACCATGAAGGAAAGAGCTACAGAAAGATCTCCAGAAATCTACGTAGATATTCCCTTGGCTTTTGGGCTCAATACTAAATTGTGCCTGCTAATGGTGAAACTTAAAGAGACTGAGTAATGAATGACTACTGGGGAGCTTTAAATCAAAAAAGTCCCATAACTCACACAGAGCTGAGAGACATTTGTGTTCTGACCAGCCAGCGTGGACAGATCTTGTTGATATCCAGAACATTCAGTAGAGACTCTGGAAAAATCAAGCCTTAGTAGTAGGACTAAAATAGCCCTTAAGATAAAATGTAAGATAGAGACCCAACCTAGCAGGCTTACAAACAAGGCTCGAAAGGAATAAGGTGACTGCCGCTAACTTAACTACCTCACAGAAACCAGACTCCCTCAACATTCAACACTCTATAAAAACAGACAACAAAATCTACTCAGCAAATGAGTGTTCATTTTTATCAGAAATTACCACATATGTGAAGAAGCAGGAAAATGTAACACATAATCAAAAGTAAATCAGTTAAATAGACCCATAAATGACAGAAATTATGGAACTAGCAGAGAAGCACTCTAAAACACCAATTCTAACTATTTTTGAGGATTTAGAGGAGATGAACATATTGAGAAAGTAAATGGCATAAGAAAGAACCAAATGTAATTTTTAGAGCTTAAGAATACATTTGGTAGTCTTTACAGTAGTAGATTAGAAACTACAAAAGAAAAGTTCTGGGAATTTGAAGACAGCAATGAAAAGTATACAAGCTGAAGGAAAGAAAAAAGTCTGGAAAAAAATAAAAAGAATAACCCATAGGACAGGTCAAACAGATTAACATGAAGGCTATGGAAGCCCCAGGGTAGTGGGTAGAAAAGAAGTTGATCTATACATTTTTTTCCAATTTTGTTCAAAATGATAAATCAGAGATCCAAGAAGTACAGAAAGAAGTTCTGGCCAAATAAATACAAGGAAAATCAAACCAGGGAAGACAGAGAAAATCTTAAAAACCACCAGAGAAAAATATATTACATACAACTGAGAATAAGGAATTTCTGCTGATCTATTATAAAAAACAGCAAGAAGAAAACAAAATGAAGTCTTTAAAGTTTTAAGTGGGGAAACACTGTCAATCCAGAATTCTGTATTCACTGGTAAGGATGAAAATATGCTGTTGCAAAATTCTTTCCTTTATTACCTTACATGAAGTGGTGTAATATGTGAAGATAGTTATACCTTAAGAAAAGGTGGACTGTAATTAATGATGCATATTGTAAACCCTGGAGTAACAACTTCAAGAATAAGATCTATATTAAATATGGCAACCGAATAAACAAAATGAAATTCAGAAAAATAATCCAATAGAAAGGAGGAAAAAAGGAAACAAAAACAGATGCAACAAATACTTCACATCATGTCAGAGGTTATCTCAAAATGGTTCACATACCTAACCAAAGCTAAAGCTATAAAATTTGTAGAATATAGTATAATATGTTCATAATTTGGGGGCAGGTAAAGATTTCTTAGGACACCAAAAGGACAAAACACAATAGGAAAAAAATTATGAATTGGACCTCAGCAACATTAAAAACCGTTGCTTGTCAAAACATCATTTAAAAAGATGCAGACTGGGAGAAAATATTTGCAATCCCATCAAAGGACTTGTATCCATGGTAAATAAAGGACTGGTACAATGAGTAAGAAGATAACCTATTTTTTAAATGGCCAAAATATTTTAATAGATACTTCATGAAAGATAATACTAGTATGTACAATGGAAAAATGCCTTCATCAGAGAAGTGCAAATTAAAACCACAATTTAATATCCTTCACCTACTAGAATGGCAAAACATTTAAAAACTGATAATACCAAGTGCTGGAGAGGTAGTGGAACAGGAACACAGTCATACATTGGTTGTTGGGAGTATATAATAGTATCACTTTGAAAAAGTTTGGTAGTTTCTTTAAGGTTAAACATAGACTTACTGATGGCCCAGAAATTCCACCTTTAGATATTTACTGAAAAGAAATAAGACTTGTACAGGACTGTTCAGAGTGCTTTATTTTTACTAGCGCCAAACTGCAAACAACCCAAGTATCCACCTCCAAGTTCATAGATAAACATTGTGGTTTACAGTGGAATACTCAGAAGTAAAAAATGAATGACTTCTACATACAACATAGATTAATCATAAAATCTTGCTAAGCCAAAGAAGGCAGACACAAAATAGGTACTTTGTAATTCCATTTATATGAAATTGAGCAACAGGCACAACTACTCTCTAGGAACAGAAAGCAGATCACTGGTTGACTGGGTCTAGGCATGGCAATAGGAAACTGACTACAAAGGAACAGAAGGGAACTCTTCAGCATAGAAGAAACATCCTGTATCATTGTGGTTGTGGTTAGATGGGTATGTACATTTTTCAAAACTTGTGTCAAAACTTAAAACAGGTGCATTTTACTGTATATAAAATATACCTCTATAAGTTGATTTTTAAAGTAAGATGAAGTATTCACTCTTTTCCCCCATACCAAAAATAATTATATTTTTAAAAGGAGGAGTAATTGCAAACATAATTTTTTGTACCGGTAAACTGAGCATGGGTTGAGCATCCCTAAGCTGAATATATGAAATCCAATATGCTCCAAAATCTGAAACTTTTTGAGTGCCTGTGTGATGCCACAAGTGGAAAATTCCACATATGACTTCACATGACAAGTCATAGTCAAAACACAGTCAAAACTTTGTTCCTTGGACAAATTATAAATATTGTATAAAATTACCTTCAGGCTGTGTGTATAAGGTATATATGAAACATAAATGGATTTCATGTTTAGACTTGGGTCTCTTCCCCTGCATATCTCATGTATATGCAAATATTCCAAAATCTAAATATCTGAAGCCTGAAACACTTCTGGTCTCTAGCATTTCAGATAAGAGATACTCAACCTGTAATTTATAGAGGTGGATCAGCAAAGGTGACTGCTTTGATTTTAAATGATCTGTACTTGGAGGTTTTCTTGTTTATAGAGATCTTGTTAGATTAAAGGTAACATCAGTGATACAGCTGTTTCCTTGATTTGTGTACTTTACATCAAGTGTTGTCTGTGAGATGTAGGCATTATCCCTTTACTGTAAATGGATGCATGGTCATTAACGTGTATGGATTTCAGATAACGAGGAGTTAGCATGTCTCATATTTGAACCTATTTCTTTTTTCTTGACTAAATATCAAATTTAGTACTTCACAGGTTATTTTAAGTCTCAAATGAAAGGCTCCTGGTGATATGGTCTAGGTTTTTTTTTTTTTAGATGATTACTTTCTGTAGTTGTTAATTATATTACTCCACTGATGGTTGGGCCTGTTGGCTCACGCCTGTAATCCCACCACCTTGGGAGGCCAAAGTGGGTGGGTTGCATGAGGTCAGGAGTTCAAGACCAGCCTGGCCAACGTGGTGAAACCCTGTCTCTACTAAAATAGAAAAATTAGCTGGGTGTGGTGGTGGGTACCTCTAATCCCAGCTGCTTGGAAGGCTGAGGCAGAATTGCTTGAACCCAGGAGGTGGAAGTTACAGTGAGCTGAGATCGCGCCACTGCACTCCAGCCTGGGTGACAGAGCAAGACTCCGTTTCAAAAAAAAAAAAATTAACTCCAGAGATGATACTTCATCGTACATCGCTAATTTGAAAGAAACTCAGGTCATAACTGCTACAGAAGTGACCTAGTTAATGGCAGTTATCATTGTGCTTTCAGAGAATTTCTACTTACAAGTATTTAACCACCAGCAAATATTTGAGTTCCACTTTTGGTTTAGGTACTGTAAATAATTAAAATCATCTTTTAAAAAGCATATGGATATAAAAGTAAATACTGTATAAAAAACTAAAAACTTTGTGAAACATAAATATAAAAGACAAAAAACAGATTGGGAAAAGTATTTGTGATAAATGTATTAATCCTGTCTGTATTATAGAAGAAATACATGTAGATAGCACAATTGAGATCCCAAAGACTAATATATGCAAAAGTAGGCACAGACTATTCACTGGATATTAAATGCAATCAGAAAACACACAGAATATTCTACACTGCCAACAATCAAATAAATGCACAGAAAAATATTACCAAGGTATTAAATTAGTTATTATTTACAAAAATAAAAAACATTCATCCAAGCCTTCCAACCATTTGTCAGGATGTACTCCCAAAGAATAAAATAGTTAAATGTAAAAGAAGAAACCATGAGACCTTTCTAACAAAGACTCAGAATTCAGAAAACGTGAAAGCAAAGGCTGATAAGAGAAATGAAAAACTGGGGATATTTGCTCTTTGTACCACAAAGGGCTAATCTCCCTAGTATTTAAAGAGTGCTTATGAAATGAAGGGAAAAAAAGAGATTAACCCAGTAGCCAAATGGCAAAAGACATGCAAAAATATATCACAGAGAAGGAACTAGACACCTCTTAAACACGAAAAGAGATTCAGCCTCACTTATAAGACAAAGGTATCATTTTTCGCCAAGCATATTGGCAAAAATCTATTAGGTTGGTGCAAAAGTAATTGGTTTTTGCCATTAAATTTATTTTGGAGCAAAAACTGCAGTTATTTTTGCACCAAACTGTAATGTAATAAAAGTCATTAACACTCAAAAAAGTAAAATCATGGCATTACTGTCTGTTGGTTTATTCTGATATAAAATAGTAAAAACTGACAGAAAAGGCAAGCAGGGTAAAAATAATAATAAAGGTTATAATGTAGGGCCCCAAGCAAGGCTGACTTTATATGTTAAGAGCTGGAAACAATCAGGTTGGTATGGGCAGGCAAGTTTAGGGAAAGCTTTATGAGAAGATGGAATGTATAAACCACGGATCCTGGTTTACCGTCAATGGGATGGTCAGACAAAGATATCCCTAGATTGTTGGTATGTTGCCTTATTAGTTTGTAGAATGTTTTTCTTTTACTTTTACTGGTGTCCATAACTACATGGTTTTATTTATTCATTTACATTACCTGTTTTTAGAACTCAGGAAAAAACACATTTTAGGGAGAAACCATGGACATTTAAACATGAAAGATGTTCACCTTATAGCTTCATCAAAGTAACGCTTCAGAATGTTTATTACATATGGCTTTTCCAAATTCACTATTTTGTTCCTTTTTTGATGACTGTGATGTACACACTTTTCTACTAGAGCAGTCTTATGCTTTACTGCACATATGTCTATTTTATTAGATAGCAAAGAAGTGGCCTTGCTATTGGCCCTTGGACAAACTAGTTCCAGTAATAATAATAAAAGTGAATGATCATATATTTTCTGACATTCTTTCAGTAAACTTATGTCCTTTTTCTACAAATAGATTTAACATTTAAATGTATCTAAATGCAGAGTTAATTTGGAGGTTTTTGGCAAATATTTGTACGTAAGACCTTCCAGAATCTTAAAATCGCTTATGTAAGTGAAATTCAAATTTTACATTCTTGTATACATTTACTTTTCAAGAAAGTAATTTGTGATTAAAAAAAGAGTTGCATTATCTCTTACTAAACCCGGTAGTGATATTTTTCTTCATAAAAGGTTTACAAGTAAAACCAGTCAAATTAGTGAAAATAAATTCCTTCCCCATATATAGATCATTTTGGTCTGGTCAATAATTCAACTGTCTTAGGTAACAAAACTGTAAAATAAAAACTTTTAAAAAGCAATTTTAAAGATTGTTTCTGGAAAGTAAGTTTTTTAGTTTACATTGAACAGATAGTAATAGGCAAATGTCTCATATTGCAGGCGGCTTTAAAAAAAAAAGCAACATATTCTGTTCTAAATATGATTGTCACTGAGTAGAAATCTTGTAATTTACCAGTTTATACATAGAACATTATAAGAGATAGTCTTTTCATTTAGGAGAAGGTCACCATCATTAATTTTACAACTGATGATTTTATAATAGGTCCTTCTGGTTCTTCATGGTCATTATTGAAGTATAATGCATTGAAGATATGGCCTGTACAAAGGCAGAACAGGGATCTTAATTAGAATTCTGACAAGCCCACTCCAATAAAATGATGAGATTATTTGTAATTGATGTCACAATCAATTACCATTTAGTTCATCATGAGCATTCTAATAGGTCTGGCCTTGGTATTGGCCCCAGGATGTTGCTGAGTGGCTGCCCTGCTTATGCTGTTATTGAGACATAAGGGCACATTTTCAGTCAGCATCCTAATGACCTCTTTTGAAGTCTATTAAATTAATGACCCTGTCACACTGTTTTGATCTCTTAACCTCAGTTTGGGGTTTGTATAACAAATTAATATTTGGGAACCATATGATGAAAAAAGATAGGTTTTTAAAAAAGTTGAAACCTTTGATATTTAGTAAAAGTTATTTTATTGTGCAAGAAATAAAAGCAAAAATGCAAGATTAGGATTTGTATCTATTCTATAAAAGAGAACCTTAGGACATTTCTCCCTACCTCTGAATGACATGCTTTTTAATTATAGTACCCAAATTAGGTTTTATCTTTTTTAAAGGGGCTGCATTTCTTCTCTAATTCTAGGTGCCAATGGGTCATGTTTGGTTAGAAGGTGATAATCTACAGAATTCTACAGATTCCAGATACTATGGACCTATTCCATATGGACTAATAAGAGGACGAATCTTCTTTAAGGTACCATTTTCTGCTTAAAATGTAAGGTTTATTTTCTGAGAAAAAAAGTTTCTCTCAAAATGATCTCTGAAATCTTCAGACTGTCAGTGTACTTAACTGTTGCACTGAATATATTTTATGAACCTGTTGGCTTTAACTTAATAGCCATATGCAGACTTATTCCTCCATTGCCCCGGCTCCCATAAAGATAATAATAAAATTCAAACTACCTTAGCTATAGCCTAAGAAAATTTTAATTTGAATTTCCAAAAATTCAGTTCTGTCTTGTACAACTCTTAAAACCATGTTCACATCCTGCGCAGGGCGTATTTTAATAAGCATGTGCAGAAGAATGGTCTGGATTCAAACTGCCTGTAATCTATGGATACCCCAGTTGAGTAGTATGAGTCAGTAGACTTATCGTGAATGTATGATTGTTAGGGAAGATTATTGTTTTCACTGGCCCCTCCTTTTTATCACAGTCAGTGAGGAGAAAAACATACATGAATACATGGAGCTGTTAGATAATTTACCAGATTGTTTACATTTAAACAGATGCCATATTCAAGTACTTAAATCTAAACCCCTTTGGTTGAAAGTATACAGTTAACTCTTATTTACCAGTAGTAAAAGAAAACACAGACCATATATTCATACATATGTATTCACACACCACACACATATAATTTCGTGTACAATGTTTGAATGTTCCAAACTTTGGAGTTTAAACATATATATACATAAGTTTATTTTCTCAAATCTTACTTTGATGTGGAAAATTTTATTCTTGATTGATGAGTAAGGAGAAAGTGTTTATCTGGCATAGAGAAAAGGGACGGATAGCAAAAGGGAATATGATAATACTGTAACATTACTTTCACTAATTGTCTTCAACCTCATTTTGGTTTTACAGATTTGGCCTCTGAGTGATTTTGGATTTTTACGTGCCAGCCCTAATGGCCACAGATTTTCTGATGATTAGTAATCATTTATTCTTTTGACTTGATTATTGTCTCCTTTTCATGTGAATTTATTACTCCCGTTGAAACCATGTACTAATAAACTATTTGCTATTCAGTTTTAGTTGTTTTTTATTGTTAAATGTAAAGAATATTCAACACACATTCTGTTAGTTCTGTTAGTTCAAAATATATAGATGAAAATGTAACCCAAAAAGGTCATCTAAATTTTATGATACAAAAATACTTAGGGAGGGGGAACCTGGATGACTACCTCACTTTTGAATTCTTGTTCTTATAGGTGTAATGAAACTAATCTATTCTTCTTAAATATGCCTCATACTTTAGCAGCTACATTTACAAGTCAGAGTAGTAACTATTCGTATTTATAAAAGTTCAACCTGACAATGCCAGGTTTGATAAAAAGCTGCTAGTCTACATGCTCAGCCCACTCATTTGAAATTAAGTAAAAATGTTTCTAAAGGATCCCTTAAAGTTCTTTAAATGAGTTCTGACTTCTATTGTACACAAAATATTAAATACATAGAAAAATGCATCTTTAAGTCATATGCCATCTATAGTTGGCTATAGTCAATAATACTTTATAAAAGTTCATTTCATCAGAGCAGCAGTGCCATGGCTCCATCTTCATAAATATAGGCATTAATACTACATCTGTTTTTTTTTTTTTTTTTGAGACAGAGTCTTGCTCTGTAGCCCAGGCTGCAGTGCAGTGGCACAACCTCTGCTCACTGCAGCCTCTCCCTCCTGGGTTCAGGCGATTCTTGTGCCTCAGCCTCCCGAGTAGCTAGGACCAGAGGCACGCACCAACATGACTGGCTAATTTTTTAAAAATTATTTTTAGTAAATATGGGGTTTCACCATGTTGGCCAGGCTGGTCTCGAACTCCTGACCAAAGGTGATCCGCCTGCCTTAGTCTCCCAAAGTGCTGGGATTACAGATGTGAGCCACCATGCCTGGCCCCAGTATTATATCTTAACACTCCAAAATAGAAAGAGAAATAATGCACCAATTTCAAATCATTATTTTTTAAAAAGCTTCTGGCCAGGCACGGTGGCTCACGCCTGCAATCCCAGCACTTTGGGAGGTTGACATGGGTGGATCATTTGAGGCCAAGAGTTTGAGACCAGCCTGGCCAACATGATGAAATCCTGTCTCTACTGACAAAACTTAGGCCAGGCATGGTGACTCACACCTGTAATCCTAGCACTTTGGGAGGTCGAGGCAGGTGGATCACCTGAGGTCAGGAGTTTGAGACCCGCCTGGCCAACATGGTGGAACCCCATCTCTACTAAAAATACAAGAATTAGCTGGGCATGGTGGTGGGCACATGTAATTCAGCTACTCGGGAGGCTAAGGCTGGAGAATCACTTGAACCCAGGAGACGGAGGTTACAGGGACCCGAGATCATGCCACTGTACTCCAGCTGGGGCAATGGAGTGAGACTCTTAGAAAAAGAAATAAAAATTAAAATTAAAAAATAAAGCTTCCATTTCCTAAATTACGTTTAAATTTGAAGATGGCAGTGTTTACAAGCTTTGGAAATACAGGGCCAAGATTGGAGTCAACACTTTCTATAGTTGCCACTTTGTCTTCATTAACTTTGAAATAACCTTATGAATATCCATAACCAGCCTTCCTTATGGGAGAACTGGCCTCACATTATTCACAAAGATTATAGGTGTACAACAGGCCTATAACTTTAGCAACTATAAACATTATCTGTTAGATCAGAAACTTATTAACTATAAAGGAATATGGTGATACTGTTGCCCACTCAAAAGAGGAGACATGCTCATATTAAGAAAATTCTTATTTTGTGTCATGGAAAAAAAAATGGCATCATAAAGTTCTCAGATAGAATTCACCAAATCAAATCTTTTTTTGTGACAACTTGTAAATATAAATTATAAATACAAATAAATAATTATATTCTCTATTAATCTGAGGTGGTCTCTGCTTGATAATTATATATTTTCTTTGCAAATAATAGGGCTGACAAAAAATCCATTTCCTTGAATGGACAAAGCCCAATGGCCTCTCCTCATCATGTCTCAATACCACAGTTAAAGCATTTCAAGTTGTGAACAATTTTAGTTATAATGAAGCAGTTCTATAATTAATGAACATGTATCACAAGAAATCAGGCTAACTTCTTCTGCGTCATCTTTGGAAACACTGTATTTTCCACCACATCTGCAACTCAGATAAAAAGAGTGATCATCTGCAAAAGAAAACAAAATAATGTTTCAAAGACTTGTAAGTAACTATCTCACTAATACCCTTAAAAGGTGCAGAGTTTATTCCATAGAAATTGTAAAACAAAACAAAGAAGCTCAGTAAAGATAAAATGTATTTAAAGGAGAACTAGATTTCTTGAAAAGGGCAATGTTTATAAAAATTACCTACCAAAGAATCTTTCTCTGTAGAGGAGAGGGATTGAAGCTATGAATTAAAAGTTCAAGGATTTTGGGAGGAGAGGGCATGCTCAGAAGCAACCCACGAAACTTAGTTGAAGTTTTCTGTTTTCTTAAAATTCATATAAATTTTACATTTTTTTCAACAATGTATTTGTCTAAAATATTACAGTGAAGGAAAAAGAAAAACAGCCCTACCTGTCTCACTGTTAGGGAAGATGATGCTTTTGCCTGAAGTCTATCCTTTAGAGAAAACCAGACTATTTATCAAGTGCAACATCTGGACACTTCTAGTGTCACACTATTTCAAGAATCTTAAGTCTATAAACACAACACCATGGTTTTTGGTTGTTTTTTTTTTAATCCTGTGGGGTATGTGTGTGTTTCTGTTTGTTTGATTTTTACAAATGACACATGAACCAACAAAATGCTGAAGTGAGATGCCCAAAGGAGGCAATACAGTGCAATACTTAGGCTCCTAATCGTGGAAATTTTAAGTGTGTCATTTTCCTGGGAAGTTGAAATGCTTGTGCCCTTTGACTTAAAAGAATCTCTGATCCATTGGTCATTCCATTTTACTGTCTCTGAGAAGTAACTGTCAAAGGAAAATAACTTATCAATGACATTATTTTACCACCATCATAATTGATTATTAGAAAATAAGTCTCAAAGGACTCATGATTTCATACTATCAAATATCTTCATTCAATTATCAAATTTGATTACATAGATCATATCATATGTAGTTTAAAAAAGCAAAATTCAACTGCCTTGTACCTGCTCTCTTACAAGTTCAGCCTTGGAAAAACTGGCAATTAAATAAGCTAACTTTATGTGTTTTCTTTTTTAATCAGTAAGGAAAATGAATTCATTCACCTAATCCAGCTTTTTTTTCTTTACCACAATGCCTTTGTTCTCCATACAGAAAAATAATTTAATCCTGAATTCAAAATGCAGACATCTTCCCTAAGCCAACATCTACGTACTAGAGCATATTCTGAAAGTGAATTTTTAAATTATTAAATTGTCTAAAAATGTACGTATTCTAACCATTGATTTTCCTAAGCTAAATCTCCCCCTACCCCCTTGTTTTTTTACCACCTCAGTGAACACTGGAAAACAATTTGAGTTGACATGTTCTTGGTAAATGACACAGAGGACACCATGGGCTACTGTGGAGTTTTGTCATAGATGACTCCAAATAATGCTCACTAAAAATTCACATCTTGTAAAAGTTCTGCTTATATTATTATTATTATACCATCAAGCTTTTAACCAGGTGATAACTTTCACAGAAACCATCATTTTAAATACTCTGAATGAAGGCCAACAAAATGACCAAGCCATATAACGACTAAGGGTGAAGATTAGCTTCAATATCTGCACAACTCACATACGCCTTTTAAGCATAATAAAAAGGATCATTTCATACTGCCCTTTGATCAGGCAACCAACAATTTGGCTGTGTCTATCCTATAGGATTTCATGAACTTTTCTCCTGTTTCAGATCTTCACTTTCCATAGCTATTCTGAAAATGAT